>NW_027526794.1:12500-20000 GCF_052857255.1 Amblyomma americanum | reverse complement strand
AAGCAGCAGCAGCAGCAGCAGCAGCAGCAGCAAGCAGCAGCAGCAGCAGCAAGCAGCAGCAGCAGCAGCAAGCAGCAGCAGCAGCAAGCAGCAGCAGCAGCAGCAAGCAGCAGCAGCAGCAGCAAGCAGCAGCAGCAGCAAGCAGCAGCAAGCAGCAGCAGCAGCAAGCAGCAGCAGCAGCAGCAGCAGCAGCAGCAGCAGCAGCAGCAGCAGCAGCAGCAGCAGCAGCAGCAGCAGCAGCAAGCAGCAGCAAGCAGCAGCAGCAGCAGCAAGCAGCAGCAGCAGCAGCAAGCAGCAGCAGCAGCAGCACCAGCAGCAGCAGCAGCAGCAGCAGCAGTAGCAGCAGCAACAGCAGCAGCAGCAGCAGCAAGCAGCAGCAGCAAGCAGCAGCAAGCAGCAGCAGCAGCAAGCAGCAGCAGCAAGCAGCAGCAGCAGCAAGCAGAAAGCAGCAGCAAGCAGCAGCAGCCAGCAGCAGCAGCAGCCAGCAGCAGCAGCAGCAAGCAGCAGCAGCCAGCAGAAAGCAGCAGCAAGCAGCAGCAGCAACAAGCAGCAGCAAGCAGCAAGCAGCAGCAAGCAGCAAGCAGCAGCAAGCAGCAAGCAGCAGCAGCAGCAGCAAGCAGCAGCAGCAGCAAGCAGCAGCAGCAGCAGCTGCAAGCAGCAGCAGCAAGCAGCAGCAGCAAGCAGCAGCAGCAAGCAGCAGCAGCAAGCAGCAGCAAGCAGCAAGCAGCAGCAGCAGCAGCAAGCAGCAGCAGCAGCAGCAGCAGCAGCAAGCAGCAGCAAGCAGCAGCAGCAGCAAGCAGCAGCAGCAGTAAGCTGCAGCAAGCAGCAGCAAGCAGCAGCAGCAAGCAGCAGCAGCAGCAGCAGCAGCAGCAAGCAGCAGCAGCAGCAGCAGCAGCAAGCAGCAGCAGCAGTAAGCTGCAGCAAGCAGCAGCAAGCAGCAGCAGCAGCAGCAAGCAGCAGCAAGCAGCAGCAGCAAGCAGCAGCAGCAAGCAGCAGCAAGCAGCAAGCAGCAGCAAGCAGCAGCAGCAGCAAGCAGCAGCAGCAGCAAGCAGCAGCAAGCAGCAGCAGCAGCAGCAAGCAGCAGCAGCAAGCAGCAGCAGCAGCAGCAAGCAGCAGCAAGCAGTAGCAGCAGGCAGCAGCAGCAAGCAGCAGCAGCAAGCAGCAGCAAGCAGCAAGCAGCAGCAGCAGCAGCAGCAGCAGCAAGCAGCAGCAGCAGCAGCAAGCAGCAGCAGCAAGCAGCAGCTGCAGCAAGCAGCAGCAGCAGCAAGCAGCAAGCAGCGGCAAGCAGCAGCAGCAAGCAGCAGCAGCAGCTGCAGCAAGCAGCAGCAGCAAGCAGCAAGCAGCAGCAGCAGCAGCAGCAAGCAGCAGCAGCAAGCAGTAGCAGCAAGCAGCAAGCAGCAGCAAGCAGCAGCAGCAAGCAGCAGCAGCAGCAAGCAGCAGCAAGCAGCAGCAGCAGCAAGCAGCAGCGAGCAGCAAGCAGCAAGCAGCAGCAGCAGCAGCAGCAGCAGCAGCAGCAGCAGCAGCAGCAAGCAGCAGCAGCAGCAAGCAGCAGCCGCAAGCAGCAACAAGCAGCAGCAGCAAGCAGCAGCAGCACGCAGCACCAGCAGCAGCAGCAGTAAGCAGCAGCAGTAGCAGCAGCAGCAGCAAGCAGCAGCAGCAAGCAGCAGCAAGCAGCAAGCAGCAAGCAGCAGCAGCAGCAAGCAGCAGCAGCAAGCAGCAGCAGCAAGCAGCAGCAGCAGCAAGCAGCAAGCAGCAGCAAGCAGCAAGCAGCAGCAAGCAGCAAGCAGCAGCAGCAGCAGCAAGCAGCAGCAGCAGCAAGCAGCAGCAAGCAGCAAGCAGCAGCAGCAGCAAGCAGCAGCAGCAGCAAGCAGCAGCAGCAGCAAGCAGCAGCAGCAGCAAGCAGCAGCAGCAGCAAGCAGCAGCAGCAAGCAGCAGCAGCAGCAGCAAGCAGCAGCAGCAAGCAGCAGCAAGCAGCAGCAAGCAGCAGCAGCAGGCAGCAGCAGCAGGCAGCAGCAGCAGGCAGCAGCACCAAGCAGCAGCAGCAAGCAGCAGCAGCAGCAAGCAGCAAGCAGCAGCAGCAAGCAGCAATCAGCAGCAGCAGCAGCAAGCAGCAGCAAGCAGCAGCAGCAGCAAGCAGCAGCAAGCAGCAGCAGCAGCACCAGCACCAGCAGCAGCAGCAGCAGCAGCAGCAGCAGCAGCAGCAGCAGCAGCAGCAGCAGCTGCAGCAGCAGCAGCTGCAGCAGCAGCAGCTGCAGCAGCAGCAGCAGCTGCAGCAGCAGCAGCTGCAGCAGCAGCAGCACCAAGCAGCAGCAAGCAGCAGCAGCAGCAGCAGCAAGCAGCAGCAAGCGGCAGCAGCAGCAGCAAGCAGCAGCACCAGCACCACCAGCAGCAGCAGCAGCAGCAGCAAGCAGCAGCAAGCAGCAGCAACAGCAGCAGCAAGCAGCAGCAGCAGCAGCAGCAGCAAGCAGCAGCAGCAGCAGCAGCAGCAGCAGCAGCAGCAGCAGCAGCAGCAAGCAGCAGCAGCAAGCAGCAGCTGCAGCAAGCAGCAGCAAGCAGCAGCAGCAAGCAGCAGCAAGCAGCAAGCAGCAGCAGCAGCAGCAAGCAGCAGCAGCAGCAAGCAGCAAGCAGCAGCAAGCAGCAAGCAGCAGCAGCAAGCAGCAGCAGCAAGCAGCAGCAGCAGGCAGCAGCAGCAAGCAGCAGCAGCAGCAGCAAGCAGCAAGCAGCAGCAGCAGCAAGCAGCAGCAGCAAGCAGCAGCAGCAGCAAGCAGCAGCAAGCAGCAGCAAGCAGCAAGCAGCAAGCAGCAGCAGCAGCAGCAGCAGCAGCAGCAAGCAGCAGCAGCAGCAGCAGCAGCAGCAGCAGCAGCAGCAGCAGCAGCAGCAGCAGCAGCAGCAGCAGCAGCAGCAGCAGCAGCAGCAGCAGCAGCAGCAGCAGCAGCAAGCAGCAGCAGCAAGCAGCAGCAGCAAGCAGCAGCTGCAGCAAGCAGCAGCAGCAGCAAGCAGCAGCAGCAAGCAGCAAGCAGCAGCAAGCAGCAGCAGCAAGCAGCAGCAGCAGCAAGCAGCAGCAAGCAGCAAGCAGCAAGCAGCAGCAGCAAGCAGCAGCAGCACGCAGCAGCAGCAGGCAGCAGCAGCAAGCAGCAGCAGCAGCAAGCAGCAGCAGCAGCAAGCAGCAGCAAGCAGCAAGCAGAAGCAAGCAGCAAGCAGCAGCAGCAGCAGCAAGCAGCAGCAGCAGCAAGCAGCAGCAAGCAGCAACAAGCAGCAGCAGCAAGCAGCCGCAGCAGCAGCAGCAGCAGCAAGCAGCAGCAGCAGCAGCAAGCAGCAGCAGCAATCAGCAGAAGCAAGCAGCAGCAGCAGCAAGCAGCAGCAGCAGCAAGCAGCAGCAGCAGTAAGCAGAAAGCAGCAGCAAGCAGCAGCAGCAGAAAGCAGCAGCAGCAGCAGCAAGCAGCAGCAGCAGCAGCAGGAAGCAGCAGCAGCAGCAGCAGCAGCAAGCAGCAGCAGCAAGCAGCAGCAAGCAGCAGCAGCAGCAAGCAGCAGCAGCAACAAGCAGCAGCAAGCAACAAGCAGCAGCAAGCAGCAAGCAGCAGCAAGCAGCAAGCAGCAGCAAGCAGCAAGCAGCAGCAGCAGCAAGCAGCAGCAAGCAGCAGCAGCAGCAAGCAGCAGCAGCAGCAGCAGCAGCAGCAAGCAGCAGCAGCAGCAAGCAGCAGCAAGCAGCAGCAGCAGCAGCAGCAGCAGCAGCAGCAGCAGCAGCAGCAGCAGCAGCAGCAGCAGCAGCAGCAGCAGCAAGCAGCAGCAGCAGCAGCAGCAAGCAGCAGCATGCAGCAGCAGCAAGCAGCAGAAGCAAGCAGCAGCAGCAGCAAGCCGCAGCATCAGCAAGCAGCAGCAAGCAGCAGCAAGCAGCAAGCAGCAGCAGCAGCAGCAAGCAGCAGCAGCAGCAAGCAGCAGCAGCAGCAGCAGCAAGCAGCAGCAGCAGCAGCAAGCAGCAGCAGCAGCAGCAAGCAGCAGCAGCAGCAGCAGCAAGCAGCAGCAGCAGCAGCAGCAGCAGCAGCAGCAGCAGCAGCAGCAGCAGCAGCAAGCAGCAGCAGCAGCAGCAGCAGCAGCAGCAGCAGCAGCAAGCAGCAGCAAGCAGCAGCAAGCAGCAGCAAGCAGCAGCAGCAGCAGCAAGCAGCAGCAGCAGCAGCAAGCAGCAGCAGCAGCAGCACCAGCAGCAGCAGCAGCAGCAGCAGCAGTAGCAGCAGCAACAGCAGCAGCAGCAGCAGCAAGCAGCAGCAGCAAGCAGCAGCAAGCAGCAAGCAGCAAGCAGCAGCAGCAGCAAGCAGCAGCAGCAAGCAGCAGCAGCAGCAAGCAGAAAGCAGCAGCAAGCAGCAGCAGCCAGCAGCAGCAGCAGCCAGCAGCAGCAGCAGCAAGCAGCAGCAGCCAGCAGAAAGCAGCAGCAAGCAGCAGCAGCAACAAGCAGCAGCAAGCAGCAAGCAGCAGCAAGCAGCAAGCAGCAGCAAGCAGCAAGCAGCAGCAGCAGCAGCAAGCAGCAGCAGCAGCAAGCAGCAGCAGCAGCAGCTGCAAGCAGCAGCAGCAAGCAGCAGCAGCAAGCAGCAGCAGCAAGCAGCAGCAAGCAGCAAGCAGCAGCAGCAGCAGCAGCAAGCAGCAGCAGCAGCAGCAGCAGCAAGCAGCAGCAAGCAGCAGCAGCAGCAAGCAGCAGCAGCAGTAAGCTGCAGCAAGCAGCAGCAAGCAGCAGCAGCAGCAGCAGCAGCAAGCAGCAGCAGCAGCAGCAGCAGCAGCAAGCAGCAGCAGCAGTAAGCTGCAGCAAGCAGCAGCAAGCAGCAGCAGCAGCAGCAGCAGCAGCAAGCAGCAGCAAGCAGCAGCAGCAAGCAGCAGCAAGCAGCAAGCAGCAGCAAGCAGCAGCAAGCAGCAGCAGCAGCAGCAAGCAGCAGCAAGCAGTAGCAGCAGGCAGCAGCAGCAAGCAGCAGCAGCAAGCAGCAGCAAGCAGCAAGCAGCAGCAGCAGCAGCAGCAGCAGCAGCAAGCAGCAGCAGCAGCAGCAAGCAGCAGCAGCAAGCAGCAGCTGCAGCAAGCAGCAGCAGCAGCAAGCAGCAAGCAGCGGCAAGCAGCAGCAGCAAGCAGCAGCAGCAGCTGCAGCAAGCAGCAGCAGCAAGCAGCAAGCAGCAGCAGCAGCAGCAGCAAGCAGCAGCAGCAAGCAGTAGCAGCAAGCAGCAAGCAGCAGCAAGCAGCAGCAGCAAGCAGCAGCAGCAGCAAGCAGCAGCAAGCAGCAGCAGCAGCAAGCAGCAGCGAGCAGCAGCAGCAAGCAGCAAGCAGCAGCAGCAGCAGCACAGCAGCAAGCAGCAGCAGCAGCAAGCAGCAGCCGCAAGCAGCAACAAGCAGCAGCAGCAAGCAGCAGCAGCAGCACGCAGCACCAGCAGCAGCAGCAGTAAGCAGCAGCAGTAGCAGCAGCAGCAGCAAGCAGCAGCAGCAAGCAGCAGCAAGCGGCAAGCAGCAAGCAGCAGCAGCAGCAAGCAGCAGCAGCAAGCAGCAGCAGCAAGCAGCAGCAGCAGCAAGCAGCAAGCAGCAGCAAGCAGCAAGCAGCAGCAAGCAGCAAGCAGCAGCAGCAGCAGCAAGCAGCAGCAGCAGCAAGCAGCAAGGCAGCAGCAGCTGCAAGCAGCAGCAGCAAGCAGCAGCAGCAAGCAGCAGCAGCAGCAAGCAGCAGCAGCAAGCAGCAGCAGCAAGCAGCAGCAGCAGCAGCAAGCAGCAGCAGCAAGCAGCAGCAGCAGCAGCAGCAGCAGCAGCAGCAGCAGCAGCAGCAGCAGCAGCAGCAGCAGCAGCAGCAGCAGCAGCAAGCAGCAAGCAGCAGCAAGCAGCAAGCAGCAGCAGCAAGCAGCAGCAGCAAGCAGGCAGCAGCAGGCAGCAGCAGCAAGCAGCAGCAGCAGCAGCAGCAGCAAGCAGCAAGCAGCAGCAGCAGCAAGCAGCAGCAGCAGCAGCAGCAAGCAGCAGCAAGCAGCAGCAGCAGCAGCAGCAAGCAGCAGCAGCAAGCAGCAGCAGCAGCAGCAGCAGCAAGCAGCAGCAGCAGCAGCAGCAAGCAGCAGCAAGCAGCAGCAGCAGCAGCAGCAGCAGCAAGCAGCAGCAGCAAGCAGCAGCAGCAGCAGCAGCAGCAGCAGCAAGCAGCAAGCAGCAGCAGCAAGCAGCAAGCAGCAGCAGCAGCAGCAAGCAGCAGCAGCAAAGCAGCAGCAGCAGCAGCAAGCAGCAGCAAGCAGCAGCAGCAGCACAGCACCAGCAGCAGCAGCAGCAGCAGCAGCAACAGCAGCAGCAGCAGCAGCAGCAGCAGCACCAAGCAGCAGCAAGCAGCAGCAGCAGCAAGCAGCAGCCGCAAGCAGCAACAAGCAGCAGCAGCAAGCAGCAGCAGCAGCAGCAGCAGCAGCTGCAGCAGCAGCAGCAAGCAGCAGCAGCAAGCAGCAGCAGCAAGCAGCAGCAGCAGCAGCAGCAAGCAGCTCAAACAGCAGCAGCAAGCAGCAGCAGCAAGCAGCAGCAAGCAGCAGCAAGCAGCAGCAGCAGCAGGCAGCAGCAGCAAGCAGCAGCAGCAAGCAGCCACAGCAGCAAGCAGCAAGCAGCAGCAGCAGCAGCAGCAGCAAGCAGCAGCAGCAGCAGCAGCAGCAGCAGCAAGCAGCAGCAGCAAGCAGCAGCAGCAGGCAGCAGCAGCAAGCAGCAGCAGCAAGCAGCCACAGCAGCAAGCAGCAGCAAGCAGCAAGCAGCAGCAGCAGCAGCAGCAGCAGCAGCAGCAAGCAGCAGCAGCAGCACCAGCAGCAGCAGCAGCAGCAGCAAGCAGCAGCAGCAGCCAGCAGCAGCAGCAGCAGCAGCAGCAGCAACAGCAGCAGCAGCAGCAGCAGCAGCAGCAGCAAGCAGCAGCAGCAGCAGCAGCAGCAGCAGCAAGCAGCAGCAGCAGCAAGCACCAGCCGCAAGCAGCAGCAAGCAGCAGCAGCAGCAGCAGCAGCAGCAGCAGCAGCAGCAGCAGCAGCAGCAAGCAGCAGCAGCAGCAGCAGCAGCAAGCAGCAGCAGCAGCAGCAAGCAGCAGCAGCAGCAAGCAGCAGCAGCAGCAGCAGCAGCAGCAGCAAGCAGCAGCAGCAAGCAGCAGCAGCAAGCAGCAGCAGCAGCAGCAAGCAGCAGCAGCAGGCAGCAGCAAGCAGCAGCAGCAGCAGCAAGCAGCAGCAGCAAGCAGCAGCAGCAAGCAGCAGAAAGCAGCAGCGGCAGCAAGCAGCAGCAGCAGCAGCAGCAACGGCAAGCAGCAGCAAGCAGCAAGCAGAAAGCAGCAGCAGCAGCAGCAGCAGCAAGCAGCAGCAGCAGCAGCAAGCAGCAGCAGCAGCAGCAGCAGCAGCAGCAGCAGCAAGCAGCAGCAAGTAGCAGCAGCAGCAAGCAGCAGCAGCAAGCAGCAAGCAGCAGCAGCAGCAAGCAGAAAGCAGCAGCAAGCAGCAGCAGCAGCAAGCTGCAGCAGCAGCAAGCAGCAGCAGCAGCAGCAGCAGCAAGCA
>NW_027526794.1:5000-7500 GCF_052857255.1 Amblyomma americanum | reverse complement strand
AGCAGCAGCAAGCAGCAGCAGCAAGCAGCAGCAGCACGCAGCAGCAGCAGGCAGCAGCAGCAAGCAGCAGCAGCAGCAAGCAGCAGCAGCAGCAGCAGCAAGCAGCAGCAGCAAGCAGCAGCAGCAACAAGCAGCAAGCAGCAGCAAGCAGCAAGCAGCAGCAAGCAGCAAGCAGCAGCAGCAGCAAGCAGCAGCAGCAGCAAGCAGCAGCAGCAGCAGCAGCAGCAGCAGCAGCAGCAGCAGCAGCAGCAGCAGCAGCAGCAGCAGCAGCAGCAGCAGCAGCAGCAGCAGCAGCAGCAGCAGCAGCATCAAGAAGCAGCAGCAAGCAGCAGCAGCAAGCAGCAGCAGCAGCAAGCAGCAGCAGCAGCAGCAAGCAGCAGCAGCAGCAGCAGCAGCAGCAGCAGCAAGCAGCAGCAGCAAGCAGCAGCAGCAGCAAGCAGCAGCAGCAGGCAGCAGCAAGCAGCAAGCAGCAGCAGCAGCAGCAAGCAGCAGCAGCAGCAAGCAGCAGCAGCAAGCAGCAGAAAGCAGCAGCGGCAGCAAGCAGCAGCAGCAGCAGCAACGGCAAGCAGCAGCAAGCAGCAAGCAGAAAGCAGCAGCAGCAGCAGCAGCAGCAAGCAGCAGCAGCAGCAGCAGCAAGCGCAGCAGCAGCAGCAGCAGCAGCAGCAGCAGCAGCAAGCAGCAGCAAGTAGCAGCAGCAGCAAGCAGCAGCAGCAAGCAGCAAGCAGCAGCAGCAGCAAGCAGAAAGCAGCAGCAAGCAAGCAGCAGCAGCAAGCAGCAGCAGCAGCAGCAGCAAGCAGCAGCAAGCGGCAGCAGCAGCAGCAGCAAGCAGCAGCAGCAGCACCACCAGCAGCAGCAGCAGCAGCAGCAGCAAGCAGCAGCAGCAGCAGCAGCAGCAAGCAGCAGCAGCAAGCAGCAGAAAGCAGCAGCAGCAGCAAGCAGCAGCAGCAGCAAGCAGAAAGCAGCAGCAAGCAGCAGCAGCAGCAAGCAGCAGCAGCAGCAAACAGCAGCAGCAAGCAGCAGCAGCAAGCAGCAGCAGCAGCAGCAAGCCGCAAGCAGCAGCAGCAAGCAGCAGCAGCAGCAGCAGCAGCAAGCAGCAGCAAGCAGCAGCAGCATGCAGCAGCAGCATGCAGCAGCAAGCAGCAAGCAGCAGCAAGCAGCAAGCAGAAAGCAGCAGCAGCAGCAGCAGCAGCAAGCAGCAGCAAGTAGCAGCAGCAGCAAGCAGCAGCAAGCAAGCAGCAGCAAGCAGCAAGCAAGCAGCAGCAGCAGCAGCAAGCAGAAAGCAGCAGCAAGCAGCAGCAGCAGCAGCAGCAGCAAGCAGCAGCAAGCGGCAGCAGCAGCAGCAGCAGCAAGCAGCAGCACCACCAGCAGCAGCAGCAGCAAGCAGCAGCAAGCAGCAGCAGCAAGCAGCAGCAACAGCAGCAAGCAGCAGCAGCAAGCAGCAGCAGCAGCAGCAACCAGCAGCAGCAGCAGCAGCAAGCAGCAGCAGCAGCCAGCAGCAAGGCAGCAGCAGCAAGCAGCAGCTGCAGCAAGCAGCAGCAGCAGCAAGCAGCAGCAGCAAGCAGCAGCAGCAAGCAGCAGCAAGCAGCAAGCAGCAGCAGCAGCAGCAAGCAGCAGCAGCAGCAAGCAGCAAGCAGCAGCAAGCAGCAAGCAGCAGCAGCGAGCAGCAGCAGCAGGCAGCAGCAGCAAGCAGCAGCAGCAAGCAGCAGCAAGCAGCAGCAAGCAGCAGCAGCAGCAAGCAGCAGCAGCAAGCAGCAGAAGCTGCAAGCAGCAGCAAGCAGCAAGCAGCAGCAGCAGCAAGCAGCAGCAGCAGCAGCAGCAGCAAGCAGCAGCAGCAAGCAGCAGCAGCAAGCAGCAGCAGCAAGCAGCAGCAGCAAGCAGCAGCAGCAAGCAGCAGCAGCAAGCAGCAGCTGCAGCAAGCAGCAGCAGCAGCAAGCAGCAGCAGCAAGCAGCAAGCAGCAGCAAGCAGCAGCAGCAAGCAGCAGCAGCAGCAAGCAGCAGCAAGCAGCAAGCAGCAGCAGCAAGCAGCAGCAGCACGCAGCAGCAGCAGGCAGCAGCAGCAAGCAGCAGCAGCAGCAGCAAGCAGCAGCAGCAGCAAGCAGCAGCAAGCAGCAAGCAGAAGCAAGCAGCAAGCAGCAGCAGCAGCAGCAAGCAGCAGCAGCAGCAAGCAGCAGCCGCAAGCAGCAACAAGCAGCAGCAGCAAGCAGCCGCAGCAGCAGCAGCAGCAGCAAGCAGCAGCAGCAGCAGCAGCAAGCAGCAGCAGCAATCAGCAGAAGCAAGCAGCAGCAGCAGCAAGCAGCAGCAGCAGCAGCAAGCAGAAAGCAGCAGAAAGCAGCAGCAGCAGCAAGCAGCAGCAGCAGCAGGAAGCAGCAGCAGCAGCAGCAGCAAGCAAGCAGCAGCAAGCAGCAGCAGCAAGCAGCAGCAAGCAGCAGCAGCAGCAAGCAGCAGCAGCAAGCAGCAGCAGCAACAAGCAGCAGCAAGCAACAAGCAGCAGCAGCAAGCA
>NW_027526794.1:0-2500 GCF_052857255.1 Amblyomma americanum | reverse complement strand
CACCAGCCGCAAGCAGCAGCAAGCAGCAGCAGCAGCAGCAGCAGCAGCAGCAGCAGCAGCAGCAAGCAGCAGCAGCAGCAGCAGCAGCAAGCAGCAGCAGCAGCAAGCAGCAGCAGCAGCAGCAAGCAGCAGCAGCAGCAGCAGCAGCAGCAGGCAGCAGCAAGCAGCAAGCAGCAGCAGCAGCAGCAGCAGCAGCAGCAGCAAGCAGCAGCAGCAAGCAGCAGAAAGCAGCAGCAGGCAGCAAGCAGCAGCAGCAGCAGCAACGCAAGCAGCAGCAAGCAGCAAGCAGCAAGCAGCAGCAGCAGCAGCAGCAGCAGCAAGCAGCAGCAGCAGCAGCAGCAAGCAGCAGCAGCAGCAGCAGCAGCAGCAGCAAGCAGCAGCAAGTAGCAGCAGCAGCAAGCAGCAGCAGCAAGCAGCAAGCAGCAGCAGCAGCAAGCAGAAAGCAGCAGCAAGCAGCAGCAGCAGCAAGCAGCAGCAGCAGCAGCAGCAAGCAGCAGCAAGCGCAGCAGCAGCAGCAGCAAGCAGCAGCAGCAGCAGCACCAGCAGCAGCAGCAGCAGCAGCAGCAGCAAGCAGCAGCAGCAGCAGCAGCAGCAAGCAGCAGCAGCAAGCAGCAGAAAGCAGCAGCAGCAGCAAGCAGCAGCAGCAGCAAGCAGAAAGCAGCAGCAAGCAGCAGCAGCAAGCAGCAGCAGCAGCAAACAGCAGCAGCAAGCAGCAGCAGCAAGCAGCAGCAGCAGCAGCAAGCCGCAAGCAGCAGCAGCAAGCAGCAGCAGCAGCAGCAGCAGCAAGCAGCAGCAAGCAGCAGCAGCATGCAGCAGCAGCATGCAGCAGCAGCAGCAAGCAGCAGCAAGCAGCAAGCAGAAAGCAGCAGCAGCAGCAGCAGCAGCAGCAGCAAGCAGCAGCAGCAGCAGCAAGCAGCAAGCAGCAGCAAGTAGCAGCAGCAGCAAGCAGCAGCAGCAAGCAGCAGCAAGCAGCAAGCAGCAGCAGCAGCAGCAGCAAGCAGAAGCAGCAGCAAGCAGCAGCAGCAGCAGCAGCAGCAGCAGCAGCAGCAAGCGCAGCAGCAGCAGCAGCAGCAGCAGCAGCACCAGCCAGCAGCAGCAGCAGCAAGCAGCAGCAAGCAGCAGCAGCAGCAAGCAGCAGCAACAGCAGCAAGCAGCAGCAGCAGCAAGCAGCAGCAGCAGCAGCAAGCCAGCAGCAGCAGCAGCAGCAAGCAGCAGCAGCAGCAGCAAGCAGCAGCAGCAAGCAGCAGCTGCAGCAAGCAGCAGCAGCAGCAAGCAGCAGCAGCAAGCAGCAGCAGCAAGCAGCAGCAAGCAGCAAGCAGCAGCAGCAGCAGCAAGCAGCAGCAGCAGCAAGCAGCAAGCAGCAGCAAGCAGCAAGCAGCAGCAGCGAGCAGCAAGCAGCAGGCAGCAGCAGCAAGCAGCAGCAGCAAGCAGCAGCAAGCAGCAGCAAGCAGCAAGCAGCAGCAGCAGCAAGCAGCAGCAGCAAGCAGCAGAAGCTGCAAGCAGCAGCAAGCAGCAAGCAGCAGCAGCAGCAGCAAGCAGCAGCAGCAGCAGCAGCAGCAGCAAGCAGCAGCAGCAAGCAGCAGCAGCAAGCAGCAGCAGCAAGCAGCAGCAGCAAGCAGCAGCAGCAAGCAGCAGCAGCAAGCAGCAGCAGCAGCAGCAGCAGCAGCAAGCAGCAGCAGCAAGCAGCAAGCAGCAGCAGCAAGCAGCAGCAGCAGCAAGCAGCAGCAAGCAGCAAGCAGCAGCAGCAAGCAGCAGCAGCACGCAGCAGCAGCAGGCAGCAGCAGCAAGCAGCAGCAGCAGCAAGCAGCAGCAGCAGCAAGCAGCAGCAAGCAGCAAGCAGAAGCAAGCAGCAAGCAGCAGCAGCAGCAAGCAGCAGCAGCAGCAAGCAGCAGCCGCAAGCAGCAACAAGCAGCAGCAGCAAGCAGCCGCAGCAGCAGCAGCAGCAAGCAGCAGCAGCAGCAGCAGCAAGCAGCAGCAGCAGCAGCAGACAGCAGCAGCAGCAGCAGCAAGCAGCAGCAGCAAGCAGCAAGCAGCAGCAGCAGCAGCAGCAGCAGCAGCAGCAGCAGCAGCAAGCAGCAGCAGCAGCAGCAGCAGCAGCAGCAAGCAGCAGCAGCAGCAGCAGCAGCAAGCAGCAGCAGCAAGCAGCAGCAGCAGCAGCAGCAGCAGCAGCAGCAGCAAGCAAGCAGCAGCACAAGCAGCAGCAAGCAGCAAGCAGCAGCAAGCAGCAGCAGCAGCAAGCAAGCAGCAGCAGCAGCAAGCAGCAGCAGCAGCAGCAGCAGCAGCAAGCAGCAGCAGCAAGCAGCAGCAGCAGCAGCAGCAGCAGCAAGCAGCAGCAAGCAGCAGCAGCAGCAAGCAGCAGCAGCAGCAGCAGCAGCAGCAGCAGCAGCAGCAGCAGCAGCAGCAGCAGCAGCAGCAGCAGCAGCAGCAGCAGCAAGCAGCAGCAGCAAGCAGCAGCAGCAGCAGCAAGCAGCAGCAGCAGCAGCAAGCAAGCAGCAGCAGC
>NW_027526793.1:45000-50966 GCF_052857255.1 Amblyomma americanum | reverse complement strand
GAGCGAACCTTGGTGATCATCTGTGCATTCCTCAAACACTACGGGCTTGACGTCCTGTCTGTTCTCCTCAGGTAGTTACACGCAGTGACCGAACGCTCGGCGAGTTCCACCTAGAACGATTAATAACTGGACGCCCCACTCCCTTTGTAGCCAACACAGTGCTGTGCGCGTTTTAATTCCTCTAACATGAACTAATCGCGCGCACAACCTATACACTTTTCTGAATGTGTAAATAGTTTGTATATATTACTTCTCCCCCTATCCTCTCTTCCTGTCCCCTCATCTATTTAACTTAATTTCTCCATTCTGCCTGCTATCATTTATTTCCGCTGCCCCAGCTCATGTGCTTCTGTATTGATGGCAGATGCGGGGGCTAGCAAAAATCTTTTCCTTCCTTCTTGTTATAATTTTAATAAAAACCACTACCACCACCACCACCGCCAAATGAAAATGAAAATTGGTTTCGGGGGAAAGGATATCACGCAGTATCTGTCTAAAATCTTGGCGGACACCTGAACCGCGCCGTAAGCGATGGAATAAAAAAGGGAGTCAGTGCACGTTAAAGATCCCCAGGTGGTCGAAATTATTCCGGAGCCCTCCTCTACGACACCTCGTTCTACCTTTCTTCTTTCACTTCCTTGTTTATTCCTTCCCTTACGGCGAGGTTCAGGTACCCAACGATATATGAGACAGATACTGCGCCATTTCTTTTCCCAAAAACCATTTATTATTAAAACTATAATAATATAATTAGAAGGGAGTGAAAGAAGGAAGGAAGGAAAAGGTGCCGTAGTGGAGGTCTCTGGAATAATTTCGACCACATGGGGATCGTTAACATGCGCTGATATCGCACAGCACACGGGCACCTTTTTGCGTTACGCCTCCGTCGAAACGCTGCCGCCGTGGTCGGGTAATAATAATAATAATAATAATAATAATAATAATAATAATAATAATAATAATAATAATAATAATAATAATAATAATAATAATAATAATAATAATAATAATAATAATAATAATAATAATAATAATAATAATAATAATAATAATAATAATAATATAATAATAATAATAATAATAATAATAATAATAATAATAATAATATATAATAATAATAACGATATATGAGACAGATATTGCGCCATTTGCTTTCCACAAATAACCAATGATTATTAATGATGATAAGGAAATGGCGCAATATCTGTCTCATATATCGTTGGACACCTGAACCGCGCCGTAAGCGAAGGGATAAAGTCGGGCGTGAAAGAAGATAGGAAGAATGAGGAGCTGTAGTGGATGACTCCGGAATAATGTCGACCACCTGGGGATCTTTAACGTGCACTGACATAGCACAGCAGCGGGCGCCTGAGCGTTTTGCGTCCATAAAAACGCCGCCGCCGCCGTCGGGATCGAACACGGAAACTCCGAATCAGTAGCCGAGCGCCCTGCCTACTGAGCCACCGCGGCGAGTAAAGCCAGGTTTCATATTCTTCCACGTAAGAAGACAAGTTGAAATGAAAATTGGATTGCAGGAATTGGAATTGCGCAGTAACTGTCTCACGTATCGGTGGATACCCAAGCGTGCTGCTGTTGCTGCTGTTGCCGATAGGAAGAAAGAAAAGGAAAGTGCACGGGCCGCCTACTGGCTCAAGCCGAACCACGCTCGCTGCCGCGCGCTGAAAGTTGAAAGGATAGGAAAGTTAAAGGATAAGACACCAAATATAGAATATATATACTCCGGGCCGATCTCGGAGGCAGTGAAATACCGGGCCGACCCGTGCCAGAGTGCTTCAAGCAAAGCACTTCGCCAAATTCCAAAAATAAGTTTAATAACTTCGGACCAAGAATCGCAGCAGATAATAAATAAGGTATGAGATATGGTGGTGGTAGTGGTTTTATTAAAAATAATAGTAAAAAGGAAGGAAAAGATTTTTGCTATCCCCGGCATCTGCCATCGATACTGAAGCACCTCAGCTGGGGCAGCGGAAATAAAGGACAGCAGGCAGAATGGAGAAATGAAATGAAAGAGGTGAGGGGACAGGAATAGAGGACAGGGGGAGAAGTAATATGTACAAACTATTTACACAATAAGAAATGTGTCCAAGTTGTGCGCGTGATTAGTTCATTTTAGAGGAATTATATCACACACGCGCACAGCACTGTGTAGGTTACAACTGGAGTGGGGCGTCCAGTTATTAATCGTTCAAGGTAGAACTCGCGGAGCGTTCGGTCAGTGCGTGTAACTACCTGACGGAGAACAGACGGGACGTCAAGCCCGTGTGTTCGAGGAATGCACAGAGGCTCACCAAAGTTCGCTCACGAGTGCGCGCACTGCCCTGCGGCCACAATAGCGTCTTGATGGAGTCTGGTAGTATGCCCTGCGCCCTATAGGCCGCGAGCATATCGCGATGAGCATCGGCGAACGCGGAGAAGCGAAGGAGCAGATGTTCTAGTGTTTCCACTGCACCGCATCCGTCACACACATCACTCGTCGCGATTCCGTGACGCACCGTAGTTCCCCGGGCCACACGCAGCCAATGCGCGCGCGGACGATCATTGCACGTTGTGACCGTGTAAGTGCGCGACAGCCGGTGACACTGTCGATGCGCTCACCTCCCGCGATGCGTGGGTCGGGGTGCTGCTTTCGGAGATGGTCGTGAATGGCCGCACGCACGTCCTCCAGCGCAAGGGGCAGATCGCTGGCAGGTAGTTGGTGTGCAGCGGTCACGAGGTCGTCAGCTTCTTCGTTGCCGGCGATGCCGCAGTGACCGGGCACCCACTGTGCACGCACGGCACAACCTCTCTGCGCGAGGCGCTCGATGCGCGAGCGAATTTCCCGCCCTAGTGGGGTACCGCGGCCGTTAGATTGCATTCGGCTGAGGGCGGCGCGGGAGTCGCGCAGCAAAGCACTCCTGGGCGGCGTAGGGCCGAGGGTGAGCAGCAGGTCCAGCCCGAGCCGGATCCCCATCAACTCCGCCGTGGTGGAGGAGCCCAGGAAGGCTGCGTGTTGCTGGCTGTGCAGTCGCAGGGCGGGGATGGTGGCCACCGCAGCAAGGGAGCAGCTGTCGCGGGCCACTGAGCCGTCGGTGTACACGAGGAGATGGTCCTGGAGCTCCTCGTGTATGACGGCTCTGGCCAGCTGCTGCACAGCGCAGAGGGGTGTGCTCCGCTTTCCCGCGATGCCGACGATCTCTCGCTGGACCTCCGAGGCAGCAGGCCAGGGCGCGCAGGAGCCGTAGGGGGGTGGGCCTTGGGTAAATTGCTCATACTCGAGCAGCGCCGCGCCCATTCGTGAGCGCGGCTGCGAGCGCATACGCTGCAGCAGCGAGCCGCCGTCCGATGCGCGGTGAAGCCGGTCGATGTGGTTCAGTGCCCTGCGCGCTGCTTGGAGCTCAAGGGGCCACGCTCCTGCCTCGGCCAACGTTGCGGCGCACTGCGAGTTTTTGGGCAGGCCTAGGCACACGCGCAGGGACTTGCGGTGCTGAAGCTCGAGCTTCTTCCAGCACGGCTTGCGCACCGTGACTAGCGGCAACGCATAGAGCACCGCCCTCAAAGCTGCGGCATTGTATAGACGCAGTGCGGCTTGCTGGGAGATGCCCTGGCCTCGAGCGGTGAGCTTGTGCACGGCGGCGGTGATCCTCTTCATCTGCAGACAGGCCTTGGTCGCCGCGGGGCGGAAGGAAAGGCGCCAGTCGATGTCCAGGCCAAGGTACCGCACCGATTTACGCCAAGGGATCTGAGTCCCGTCCAGTGACAGTGGCGCAAGGTGCGCGTGCTTTCCGAGGCGACGGGCGAGGGACTGGCGTCGCTACTGCGGCTCTCAGGAGCAGCTATGTTAGCGACGTTTGCGGGGCTGGGCGGCGCGAAGCGATCGGCAAACCGCTCTGCCAATTCTACAAAGCTGAGCCCGCTGGAGATTGCGAGGGCGGCCAGCGGTTGACGGTTTGCCTGTAGTTCGGTGATGCGCCGCAGGGTGTCAAACAGCCTCCGCGAGTTGACATCTTCCTCCATCCGTTGGCATAGTGAAGCCCACTGCCGGCGGTATAGCTTGTTGGCGTGGCGTGGCGGCGCGCTGCTGCGTCCACGCGGTTGTAGACAGTCCAGTCGGCGGCTCTGTCAGTCCGTCGCGCCCTTCGCTCTGCGCGATCTCTCTTCTCGCGCAGATTGAGCAGCTTCATATCAGGTGTGGGCTGCCCTGCCCTTACCTCTGCTCGTTGGGTGGCTGCGAGAGCACTTCGAACTAGACTTGAAAAGAATCTGCGCCAGTTGCCGCCGCCTCGTCGACCGCCCGCCTGAACGCACTCCAGTTGGTAATGGAGTAGGCACGTTTGGGGCGCGCCTCCATCGCAGTGGGTTCAATTAGGATGGAGTAATGATCCGAGCCCCAGAGAGATGGTGATCGGCGCCATGTCGCCTCGATGCCTCGGGATGCGAAGGCAACGTCCGATGCAGGAGCCGGTTGTTCCGCGTCGTCGAAAGGTGGGCTCGCCGGTGTTCAAGGGGGTGAGTCACAGCTGCGTTGCTGCGTCGTGCAGGTCGTCTCCACGCGCGGAGTGGCGCGCACTGCCCCACGCACTATGGTGGGGCGTTTAAAATCACCACAGATGATTTGGCGCGGGGCATAGCACGAAGACACAGCACGAAAACACAGCGCGTTCCACGCGACAGCTGGACGCACATAAACACTGGCCACCGACGTGTCAACGCCCCCGACGCGCACTGTCACCACCACGCACTCCTGGGCGTCAGATGTCGCCGCCGCCGAGCCGACGAGGTGTGCTGGACGTCCTGCCGCACGTATATCGCGCACCTTGATTTCCCGGGGCGATGAGATGTGACACAACAGGGCACTGCAGCACAGGTGGGTTCCTCGCACGGGGTGGCTGAGTGGTAGCCAATGTAGCCAGGTAGCCGCATCTGGGGCTCCCAGTCATGTGAACGTACGTACGTCTCCTGCAGCGCGATAACTTCCGGCGGTTCCTGGGCGATGCGAACTCGCATTTCGGCGTACCGCGCCGCAAGTGAGCGCACGTTCCACTGCAGGATGGATGGTATGCGGGAGGGAGTCCGGCGGCTAGCCATCATGCTGGCTTATCTGTGCGGGAACACCCGCTGCTTCTAAGCAAGCCCGGTGCTCCATCGGTGCCCTCCGGGAAAAGTGTGCTGAAAGCGCGCAACGCCAGCTTTAGGCGCGCGATCTCCGCGTCCCGTGCGTCAGGGGGCTGGCTGTGAGAATCGGCCGCAGGCTCGGCCGCGCTGTACGGGACGCCGGGCAACCGGATCGCCGCTGCCGCTGCCGGCGCTGCATTGCTTCTGTGTCTGCTGCTGCTGCTGCTGCTGCTGCTGCTGCTGCTGCTTGCTGCTGCTGCTGCTGCTTGGCTGCTGCTGCTGCTGCTGCTGCTGCTGCTGCTGCTGCTGCTGCTGCTGCTGCTGCTGCTGCTGCTGCTGCTGCTGCTGCTACTGCTGCTGCTGCTGCTGCTGCTGCTGCGCTGCTGCTGCTGCGCTGCTGCTGCTGCTGCTGCTGCTGCTGCTGCTGCTGCTGCGCTGCTGCTGCTGCTGCTGCCTGCTGCTGCTGCTGCTGCTGCTGCTGCTGCTGCTGCTGCTGCTGCTGCTGCTGCTGCGCTGCTGCTGCTGCTGCTGCTGCTGCTGCTGCTGCTGCTGCTGCTGCTGCTGCTGCTGCTGCTGCTGCTGCTGCTGCTGCTGCTGCTGCTGCTGCTGCTGCTGCTGCTGCTGCTGCTGCTGCTGCTGCTGCTGCTGCTGCTGCTGCTTCTGCTGCTGCTGCTGCTGCTGCTGCTGCTGCTGCTGCTGCTGCTAGCTGCTGCTGCTGCTGCTGCTGCTGCTGCTGCTGCTGCTGCTGCTGCTGCTGCTGCTGCTGCTGCTGCTGCTGCTGCTGCTGCTGCTGTGCTGCTGCTGCTGCTGCTGCTGCTGCTGCTGCTGCTGCTGCTGCTGCTGCTGCTGCTGCT
>NW_027526793.1:0-32500 GCF_052857255.1 Amblyomma americanum | reverse complement strand
CTGCTGCTAGCTGCTGCTGCTGCTGCTGCTGCTGCTGCTGCTGCTGCTGCTAGCTGCTGCTGCTGCTGCTAGCTGCTGCTGCTGCTGCTGCTGCTGCTGCTGCTGCTGCTGCTGCTGCTGCTGCTGCTGCTGCTGCTGCTGCTGCTGCTGGCTGCTGCTGCTGCTGCTGCTGCTGCTGCTGCTGCTGCTGCTGCTGCTGCTGCTGCTGCTGCTGCTGCTGCTGCTGCTAGCTGCTGCTGCTGCTGCTAGCTGCTGCTGCTGCTGCTAGCTGCTGCTGCTGCTGCTAGCTGCTGCTGCTGCTGCTGCTGCTGCTGCTGCTGCTGCTGCTGCTGCTGCTGCTGCTGCTGCTGCTGCTGCTGCTGCTGCTGCTGCTGCTGCTGCTGCTGCTGCTGCTGCTGCTGCTGCTGCTGCTGCTGCTAGCTGCTGCTGCTGCTGCTGCTGCTGCTGCTGCTGCTAGCTGCTGCTGCTGCTGCTAGCTGCTGCTGCTGCTGCTAGCTGCTGCTGCTGCTGCTAGCTGCTGCTGCTGCTGCTGCTGCTGCTGCTGCTGCTGCTGCTGCTGCTGCTGCTGCTGCTGCTGCTGCTGCTGCTGCTGCTGCTGCTGCTGCTGCTGCTGCTGCTGCTGCTGCTGCTGCTGCTGCTGCTGCTGCTGCTGCTGCTGCTGCTGCTGCTGCTGCTGCTGCTGCTGCTGCTGCTGCTGCTGCTGCTGCTGCTGCTAGCTTGCTGCTGCTGCTGCTAGCTGCTGCTGCTGCTAGCTGCTGCTGCTGCTGTAGCTGCTGCTGCTGCTGCTGCTGCTGCTGCCTGCTGCTGCTGCTGCTGCTGCTGCTGCTGCTGCTAGCTGCTGCTGCTGCTGCTGCTGCTGCTGCTGCTGCTGCTGCTGCTGCTGCTGCTGCTGCTGCTGCCTTGCTGCTGCTGCTGCTGCTGCTGCTGCTGCTGCTGCTGCTGCTGCTGCTGCTGCTGCTGCTGCTAGCTGCTGCTGCTGCTGCTAGCTGCTGCTGCTGCTGCTGCTGCTGCTGCTGCTGCTAGCTGCTGCTGCTGCTGCTGCTGCTGCTGCTAGCTGCTAGCTGCTGCTGCTGCTGCTGCTGCTGCTGCTGCTGCTGCTGCTGCTGCTGCTGCTGCTGCTGCTGCTGCTGCTGCTGCTGCTGCTGCTGCTGCTGCTGCTGCTGCTGCTGCTGCTGCTGCTGCTGCTGCTGCTGCTGCTTGCTGCTGCTGGCTGCTGCTGCTGCTGCTGCTGCTGCCTGCTGCTGCTGCTGCTGCTGCTGCTGCTGCTGCTGCTGCTGCTGCTTTGCTGCTGCTGCTGCTGCTGCTGCTGCTGCTGCTGCTGCTGCTGCTGCTGCTGCTGCTGCTGCTGCTGCTGCTGCTGGCTGCTGCTGCTGCTGCTGCTGCTGCTGCTGCTGCTGCTGCTGCTGTGCTGCTGCTGCTGCTGCTGCTGCTGCTGCTGCTGCTGCTGCTGCTGCTGCTGCTGCTGCTGCTGCTGCTGCTGCTGCTGCTGCTGCTGCTGCTGCTGCTGCTGCTGCTGCTGCTGCTGCTGCTGCTGCTGCTGCTGCTGCTGCTGCTGCTGCTGCTGCTGCTGCTGCTGCTGCTGCTGCTGGCTGCTGCTGCTGCTGCTGCTGCTGCTGCTGCTGCTGCTGCTGCTGCTGCTGCTGCTGCTGCTGCTGCTGCTGCTGCTGCTGCTGCTGCTGCTGCTGCTGCTGCTGCTGCTGCTGCTGCTGCTGCTGCTGCTGCTGCTGCTGCTGCTGCTGCTGCTGCTGCTGCTGCTGCTGCTGCTGCTGCTGCTGCTGCTGCTGCTGCTGCTGCTGCTGCTGCTGCTGCTGCTGCTGCTGCTGCTGCTGCTGCTGCTGCTGCTGCTGCTGCTGCTGCTGCTGCTGCTGCTGCTGCTGCTGCTGCTGCTGCTGCTGCTGCTGCTGCTGCTGCTGCTGCTGCTGCTGCTGCTGCTGCTGCTGCTGCTGCTGCTGCTGCTGCTGCTGCTGCTGCTGCTGCTGCTGCTGCTGCTGCTGCTGCTGCTGCTGCTGCTGCTGCTGCTGCTGCTGCTGCTGCTGCTGCTGCTGCTGCTGCTGCTGCTGCTGCTGCTGCTGCTGCTGCTGCTGCTGCTGCTGCTGCTGCTGCTGCTGCTGCTGCTGCTGCTGCTGCTGCTGCTGCTGCTGCTGCTGCTGCTGCTGCTGCTGCTGCTGCTGCTGCTGCTGCTGCTGCTGCTGCTGCTGCTGCTGCTGCTGCTGCTGCTGCTGCTGCTGCTGCTGCTGCTGCTGCTGCTGCTGCTGCTGCTGCTGCTGCTGCTGCTGCTGCTGCTGCTGCTGCTGCTGCTGCTGCTGCTGCTGCTGCTGCTGCTGCTGCTGCTGCTGCTGCTGCTGCTGCTGCTGCTGCTGCTGCTGCTGCTGCTGCTGCTGCTGCTGCTGCTGCTGCTGCTGCTGCTGCTGCTGCTGCTGCTGCTGCTGCTGCTGCTGCTGCTGCTGCTGCTGCTGCTGCTGCTGCTGCTGCTGCTGCTGCTGCTGCTGCTGCTGCTGCTGCTGCTGCTGCTGCTGCTGCTGCTGCTGCTGCTGCTGCTGCTGCTGCTGCTGCTGCTGCTGCTGCTGCTGCTGCTGCTGCTGCTGCTGCTGCTGCTGCTGCTGCTGCTGCTGCTGCTGCTGCTGCTGCTGCTCTGCTGCTGCTGCTGCTGCTGCTGCTGCTGCTGCTGCTGCTGCTGCTGCTGCTGCTGCTGCTGCTGCTGCTGCTGCTGCTGCTGCTGCTGCTGCTGCTGCTGCTGCTGCTGCTGCTGCTGCTGCTGCTGCTGCTGCTGCTGCTGCTGCTGCTGCTGCTGCTGCTGCTGCTGCTGCTGCTGCTGCTGCTGCTGCTGCTGCTGCTGCTGCTGCTGCTGCTGCTGCTGCTGCTGCTGCTGCTGCTGCTGCTGCTGCTGCTGCTGCTGCTGCTGCTGCTGCTGCTGCTGCTGCTGCTGCTGCTGCTGCTGCTGCTGCTGCTGCTGCTGCTGCTGCTGCTGCTGCTGCTGCTGCTGCTGCTGCTGCTGCTGCTGCTGCTGCTGCTGCTG
Organism: Amblyomma americanum; assembly: GCF_052857255.1. Classification (NCBI taxonomy): domain Eukaryota; kingdom Metazoa; phylum Arthropoda; class Arachnida; order Ixodida; family Ixodidae; genus Amblyomma; species Amblyomma americanum. The sequence goes on along the minus strand of NW_027526793.1, from coordinate 29,484 downwards.
CTGCTGCTGCTGCTGCTGCTGCTGCTGCTGCTGCTGCTGCTGCTGCTGCTGCTGCTGCTGCTGCTGCTGCTGCTGCTGCTGCTGCTGCTGCTGCTGCTGCTGCTGCTGCTGCTGCTGCTGCTGCTGCTGCTGCTGCTGCTGCTGCTGCTGCTGCTGCTGCTGCTGCTGCTGCTGCTGCTGCTGCTGCTGCTGCTGCTGCTGCTGCTGCTGCTGCTGCTGCTGCTGCTGCTGCTGCTGCTGCTGCTGCTGCTGCTGCTGCTGCTGCTGCTGCTGCTGCTGCTGCTGCTGCTGCTGCTGCTGCTGCTGCTGCTGCTGCTGCTGCTGCTGCTGCTGCTGCTGCTGCTGCTGCTGCTGCTGCTGCTGCTGCTGCTGCTGCTGCTGCTGCTGCTGCTGCTGCTGCTGCTGCTGCTGCTGCTGCTGCTGCTGCTGCTGCTGCTGCTGCTGCTGCTGCTGCTGCTGCTGCTGCTGCTGCTGCTGCTGCTGCTGCTGCTGCTGCTGCTGCTGCTGCTGCTGCTGCTGCTGCTGCTGCTGCTGCTGCTGCTGCTGCTGCTGCTGCTGCTGCTGCTGCTGCTGCTGCTGCTGCTGCTGCTGCTGCTGCTGCTGCTGCTGCTGCTGCTGCTGCTGCTGCTGCTGCTGCTGCTGCTGCTGCTGCTGCTGCTGCTGCTGCTGCTGCTGCTGCTGCTGCTGCTGCTGCTGCTGCTGCTGCTGCTGCTGCTGCTGCTGCTGCTGCTGCTGCTGCTGCTGCTGCTGCTGCTGCTGCTGCTGCTGCTGCTGCTGCTGCTGCTGCTGCTGCTGCTGCTGCTGCTGCTGCTGCTGCTGCTGCTGCTGCTGCTGCTGCTGCTGCTGCTGCTGCTGCTGCTGCTGCTGCTGCTGCTGCTGCTGCTGCTGCTGCTGCTGCTGCTGCTGCTGCTGCTGCTGCTGCTGCTGCTGCTGCTGCTGCTGCTGCTGCTGCTGCTGCTGCTGCTGCTGCTGCTGCTGCTGCTGCTGCTGCTGCTGCTGCTGCTGCTGCTGCTGCTGCTGCTGCTGCTGCTGCTGCTGCTGCTGCTGCTGCTGCTGCTGCTGCTGCTGCTGCTGCTGCTGCTGCTGCTGCTGCTGCTGCTGCTGCTGCTGCTGCTGCTGCTGCTGCTGCTGCTGCTGCTGCTGCTGCTGCTGCTGCTGCTGCTGCTGCTGCTGCTGCTGCTGCTGCTGCTGCTGCTGCTGCTGCTGCTGCTGCTGCTGCTGCTGCTGCTGCTGCTGCTGCTGCTGCTGCTGCTGCTGCTGCTGCTGCTGCTGCTGCTGCTGCTGCTGCTGCTGCTGCTGCTGCTGCTGCTGCTGCTGCTGCTGCTGCTGCTGCTGCTGGGGTGTTCCCCTCACGACCTGCGCATAAGAAAGAGCGCGCGGCGTCTGGTGATGTTGCTGGGCTGGGGCCGCTGTCTCAGCCTGGACGACGGCTCGGACAACCCGCCTGGACATCGGGGCCATGGATGTGGCCAATAAAGTGGCCACGTGACGCTCTCGCTGCCAGTGCGGGCACGCTGGGTCAATGGCTGCGTGCCGCCCCCCGCAGTTAATGCAGCGGGGCTTGCTCGCGTAGGTACCAGGCTCGTGCGGCCCGCCGCAGCGCGTGCATCGGGCAGGAGCGCGACACACCTCAGTGGCATGCCCCAGGCTGGCGCACTTAGCACACTGGAGCGGCCGGGGACGGCAGGGGCGGACCGCGAGCCTGCGCTTGAATATGGTGATGAACGCCGGGGGTGTCGGCGCCGCAAAACGGAGAGCGAGTGTACTGCCCGACAGAGACGCCGACACCATCGGTACCGTTGACTCCGCCGCCGCTAGCAGCTCCTCCGCCGTCCTGCGCCCGTCCACACCGAAGACCAGGCCGGAGCTTTGATTCCGAGGAGGAGGCTCCTTGGCGCAGACCGGCACGCCGCGGATGACGGCCGTGGCTAGCAGGGCCTGGAGAGCATCGCTGCTCCCCGCGTCCACTGCCACCACATTCCGCCGCATGTTTACCCGGACGGCGAGGACGCCCGGGCGGGATCCGATCTCCTCGGCCAACTCCCAGCCTTGTTCCCTGGTTAAGGCGGTGCCCCGGTTCGCCGGCCGAAACAGCACCGTCCCCACCAGGCTGGACGGGACCTCCACGGCAGCCGCGGCTCGCTCCAGGGCAGCTCTCCGACGCCGCTGCGCCTTGGTAGTGATAATGCGCCACGGGACCAGGCTGGCCCCAGCATCAGCGTCGCCGCTGCCTGCGGAACATTGCTGCGGCGCGCCGCGGAGTTGGGCGCGCTCGCTGCCAGCAGACGAAGCCCCAGCCGCAGCCTGGTCTCGTGCGGCGGGATTTGGTGAGGTCGCACCCGTTTTTCTTCCGGACGCCGTCGCCCCACCAGCAACAGCAGCAGCATCAGCAGCAGGCTGGAGGTAGGCTCCATGGGGCTCGTGCTGGGAAGGCCCTGCTTTTTCGAGTGTGGAGGGAGAGGGAACAGTGACGGTGGGGGGCCTTCGAGCTTCCCGCTTGGCCACCGCGATGTCCCTTTTGGTTTCCGAGTCCCTCTCCTCCTCGGACCCCGTTGAGCGTCGCCGTTTCCGGAGAGCAGACTCGTCCATTGGGGTGCACATGCTGTCCTCGGCTGCAGGTGTCCGCGGTGAGCCCGCAGCAGCAGCATCAGGGGGAGAGGGCATCACAGCCGGTTCCCCAGGAGCAGCAATGGCGGCAGGAAGCGCAGGGGTGGCCAGAAATGGCGGGGAGGGAGCCGCCATGGAGTTCTGCGTCTGGTGAGCGAGCGCCATGGCGTCCCTCAAGGCTAGAACGCGTGGGTCCGCCGGCGACACGTCCAAGGTCCCAATGACGGACTCAAGGTTCTCCGAGGTGGTGATGAGCGCCGCCGTCAGGCACCTCACCGTGTCCCGCAGATCAGCGATCTCGGCCTGCATTCGCCGAATGGTGCTGGACGACCTTCCTCTGGACGGCGTTCGTCTCCGTGATCGTGAGCGGCCTGCCCTGCGTTGCTGATTGTCACCGCCGAACACAGGCCTTCGCTCGTTCACGGTGTCTGTGGCCTCCATGGGGAGACCCCGCAACGCCGTGAAGCCTTAGGCCCAGCGTCCGAAGGAGCAGAGAGCGAAAAAACACGTCCGATCGCTTCGAACGCCCACCGAAGAATCAAGGTATGAGATATCAGATATCGAAACCGCGCCGCTAGGGGAGGTATAAAGGAGGGAATGAAAGAAGAACGGAAGAAAGAGGGGCCGTAATGGAAGGCGACGGAATAATTTTGACCACCTGGGGATCTTTAGCGTGCACGGACATGATGTTGTTGCGACGGAAGGAAGAATGAAACGGAAAGTGCACGGGCCTGTCAAGCTGAGCCACAATTGCTGCGACCTGCAGAGACAGTAGGACAGTTGAAAGAGGTATGAGAGCAAAGGTTGAAAGAAAGGGCGCGCGTCGCAAAAACCGCGTATCTGTAGGTATGGCGATGGTTTAGCAACAGATACCGCCGATAATAAAGAGCCCTCACCACATGTGTGAGAGTCCCTGGATACCAGCCCGTAAGGCCAGAAAGCCACTGCTCAAACCTTTCCAGCCCACTGACATCGCACGGCACACGGGTGACTTTTTTGTGTTTAGGCTCCATGGGAACGCGGCCGCCGTGGTGGGGTTTGAACCCGGGTGCTCCGGCTCAGTAGACAAGCGCCTTAACCACTGAGCCACCGCGGCAGGTTAAGTGCCCTCAGATGTTTTTTGAACAGGGGGTCATTAACGCTTGTTTGAACTCTGGTATAGACACTGCGGTATTTCCTTTCTTCAAAACCCAGCCATCCTACTTGCTTGCTATGCCTTCTTCCTGTCTACACCTTACGCAATCATTTTTATTTCCTTCGCTTTCCAAATATATAAGCCACGTATTCGGAACACCGGCATCTAGGAGCTCTCATCAATGTGGCGAGGGCTCCTTGTCAGCGGGGGTACCTGTTGCTAAACCGTCGTCATCGTTTCAGATTACGCGGTTGTTGCGACGCGAGTCCTTTGTTTCAACCTTTCCGCTCCCATCTATTTTAACTCTCCTCCTACTGTCTGCACGTGGCAGCGATTCTGGCTCAGCTTGAGCCGATGGGCAGGCCCGTGCACTTTCCATTTCATTCTTGCGCCAGTCGCCACAATAACACTACAGGCCGGTTCGGCTGCAGCGGAGATCTAGTGAATAGCGGTCCACGCGGTGCGGTTCCCACCAGGAGCATATATAATTTTTTTTTCTCCTTTAAGCTACTGTTCTCTTTGAATAAACGGTTGCATCCCTACGTTGCATGATTTGGACAAACAGTTGCGCTAGGAAGGATAATTTGTAGCAGGCTAACGGCCAAGCTGATCAAGCCGTTCTGGTCTGTTCGCCCCGCAGATGGAAGTTGATGAAGGCGAAGATGAGCAATACATACAGCGCTAGAGTTTGTAGCAGTTTAACCCCAGGCCTAATTGGCGGTGGTGATAGCATAGTGCTCACGTGCAGAGGCCAGCGAAGCTGATCTGCTCGCGCCGCCGCGGGTTTGAATCCCAGCCACGGCGGTGTTTATTTACTTACTCAGCGTCATGGCCAAGGCTTCAGCGATGTCCCCGCTTTTACAGCTTTGGTCGAGAATTAGAGCTTTTGCTCTAAAAATGAATAAATCTTGGACATGCATACAACCGTCGACAGACTAAGACTGTGGCCGCATTGTTCGAGGCACGTCTGACGTCTTGATTGGCTAGACAATGGTATGTATGGAAGTTTTCTACCCCTGGCGAATGAGTGAATGAAAATTGGCGGTGGTTTAGCTTTGCTTATACCTGGAGTGACGCGGTAGCTACAGATAGCCGAGTGGAACTTGGTCACGTGGCCAACCACGTGACGAACCATGTGAACAGCCACTGCGCCGCGCCGCCGGCAGCTGCTCTGCCCCGCGTGATCAACCACATGACAGCGTTGTGGCGCAGCCACAAGGTGGCGGCGCCGCCAGCGCCACGGCGCTGCCACGTTGAAGGCTTGAAATGCTACCGTAATGTAGCTATCGATACAAAACTTTATTGATAAGGATGACTCTCGCGGCGTAGGTCGGTCCCTCAGTCCAGGACGCCAGTGGCCTTTGCAGCCTTGTGAGCCCTGTAGATCAGCTCGGGCCGTTCTTCAGGCTTCGAGCAGAACAGCGCAGCCTCCCCCTGCCATCCAGCCACAGCGGGTCGTGCACGCTGCCGACGGCAACGGAGGGAGTCCACGAACTTGCCGACATGGAAACTCGGGACTCGACATCCGGAATTTCTAACATCCACGCACCGGAGGAGGGCCTACCACACGGAACGCCGCAGGAGAACACGTACTCCAACTTGTTTTCCAACATTACGACACGAGGCAAGAGTGAAGCCTACTCGAAGGCCACGCCATGGTTCAGGATGATCGACGCACGAAAAAAAAACGATTCGATCCGATTCGAACCTAAAACGGGTTCGAACCCGACCGCGGAGGCTGCGTTTTTATGGAGGAAAAACGCTAAGGCGACCGTGTGCTGTGCGATGTCTGTGCACGTTAAAGATCCCCAGGTGGTCGAAATTATTCCGGAGCCGTCAACTACGGCACCTCATTCTTCCTTTCTTCTTTCACTCCCTCCCTTATCCCTTCCTTTACGGCGCGGTTCAGGTGTCCAACGATATATGAGACAGATACTGCGCCTTTCCTTTCCCCCAAAACCAATTATTGTTTGTTATTACTATAACGGAGGCAGAAGGACACAAACCTGCGGAAAGATCACGATCCGCTCGCCCTGTCAAGTTACCGAGGCTGCCGCATGATGATTACAAGATCGTGATACGTCTACGAGGAGGGGTGACGCTGCATAACAACTCCGGTAGGTCCTACTTGCTGCTTTGTAGTTCAAGCTCAGCCGCCAATTAACACATGCTGCCAGGGTCAGAATCAAGTAGGAGCAAAATATCGCTATTCTGAGCACCCCGGATAAGGACTTCAATGAACAGATATGCAACATCCAGGCGATGAATCTAGGAGGATAAGAATATTCAATGAATCCTTATGCAGCATCACCAGACAACTTATGTAAAGGCATCATTACCGGCGCCTTAACGATACCAACGGAAGAGGAATTGCTAAATTGCACGGAAAATATCCGCAACAAATAAACATAATTCAAGCAAGGCCTCTCGGCACAAAGCAGGCATGTCTATATACCTATGAAGGCAAAGGAGTACCACGGTTTGTCTACCTCAGCGGCATAGAAAACAGGTGCAAACCATTCCGACCAGTGATGCAGGTCTGCGGATGCTGCCTAAAAACAGGACACCGAACTGAAATTTGTCCCACTCCGCAGGAGAAAAGGTGCTACAATTGCGGAATACGCATACCTCCGCCAGGACACGTGGATTGCAAAAAGTACTGCATCGTCTGTGACACATCCAACCACTCCACCATTGACACGAACTGCCCGGCAAGACAGAAGAATTACAGCAAAAGAGGAAAAAAGACAAGCAAAACTGATAAATCCACAATCCGACGCCATCCTGATGGAGAAATTGCTGCGCAGATCACTCGTTTAGATGTGCAGAATAACCAAAACACTGAGCAGAAGCAAAAGACTGCGCTTAAGCACAAGACTGAGCAGGAGCACAACACCGAACATCGAACCAGGAATGAGCATTTGCCCAAATTGAACCAAACCGAAGTCCACCGGCCGGGAGAACAGCAAAGATATAGCAACAGCAGAACACTGCCCATGAAAGTGAATAAGACCAACGGTCCAAGCAAGGCACCCATTGTCCACCCAAATAAACCTTGAAACCAAAGCACAGAATTTCCACCCCTCCCACCGGTGCGGAAGAAGAACCCAGTGGTCACCATGGCCGCCCAGGCAGCTCTGGAGCTGGCCATGGAGACCGAGAACCCGGAACCGTCGCACGAACAAGATAAGAAAAACCAGACGGAATATCACAGTTTGGACACCGTGAACGCCGGACATAAAGCTTTGGATCCAACTGGTGCCAAGACGGAAGCCATCCAGCCGCGGGCCTCTACCTCGAAAGCCAGTGAATACACAGCCCGCATCTAGGAGACCTGGGAGGCGCAGTCACTCCGGAACGCTGCACTCGAGAAAGGAGCCGATCCTGCTAAAAAGAGTGAGTGGTCCGTCCAAACAGCGTCCACTAGTATCCGTTATCCAACCCCTAACCCAGCTATTACATCTCAAGAGGCGGTAAATCAATGCATACGTTCCGCTGAGGTTTGCTCAGGAATGACTAGCATAATCAAGACTATAGCTGCTGAACAACTCGGAGCGATGCAGCAACAGCTCATCTAAGCCCATGCACAGCTGATACAGTCCATGACGGACAGGATAGAAGTTACGATCAACACACGCTTGTAAAAACATGAAGCCGGCATCAATAAGCCTTTCGAACTTATACCTCATGAGGAATTGCCTAGCAAGCAGCGCGCAGTTCAACCCGCTGCCTGTCCTTATCCAGTATCTCCAGACCAGCAACATGGCACAGAAAAATAGCACGCGAAAAAGTCGGCGGCGTTGCCAGTCCACTACACCAATAGAAATAATTATGCGGCAATGAAACTGTCGCAGCATACGCCGAAAACAAGCTCAAATAGAAGCATATATGGCAAACACCTAATCCCCGCAGGTCATCGCTCTGCAAGAGACGGAAACAAATCGCATTCATATTTGCGGTTATCACACGGCAGCCCTTACGCCACGTACAGCAATCTTGACATTTGCATCCATGCCGTTGTTAGACCGCACACCGAGAAACACGTCCGCAAGCACGGGCACTGAGTATACCACGATAGTGCTCAGCTCACCCGGCCACACTTATGGCCTCACTATTCTTAACATATACAGCAATCCCAAAGATAAAGGCAGAGTTATCCCGGGCATCCTGGGCTCCATTCGTTCCTCAAAACTCCTAGAAGTGGGTGATTTTAATGCACGTGACACGTACTGGGGATACACATCGGATGCCCCCAAAGGTAACCTTATTTCTACCGCAATGGCTGTTTACAACCTTGGCCTGATCCAAACCCCACAGTACCCACTCGCATTGGCTTAAGTGTCACCCGCGACACCACATCCGATCTCACATTTGCCACACCGAACATAATCGTTAAATCTCACACGGTGCTCCAAGACAGCCTTGGGAGGGACCACTTTCCAGTCTCCGCTACTATTGCCTACGATTCCAAGATTTTCAGCCCTTGTTCACAGCTCCTCACTGACTGGGATAAATTGCGCTCATACTTGGCAGCTGATTCTACCGAACCCCGTACTGTCACCGACTGGACAGACCGTCTGGTGGAGGCTATCCATACGAACAGCAATCGCACTAAAAACACCCCCGCTGCACCGCAGATTGATCCGCATCTGGCTCATCTATGGGAGGCCCGACAGGGACTTCTCAAGCGCTGTCGTCACCGGCGACACAATCGTAAATTGAGACTCCGCATAGCCGCTCTCACTCGTGAGGCAGAAGAATACGCGACCACCTTAGCCCGCGCATACTAGGCAACCTTTTGTAATGACCTCAAGGGTACATTAAGCACTAAACGCACGCGGTCCATCCTACGCGCTCTCTTAGATCCAAAAACCACTAAATCTGAGACACAAATAAGCACACAACGTCTGATACAACTAGAGCTTCAAAAGGGCTGTTGCATTTGGGTTGCAAGCCCCAAGGGTAGCGTTGGCCTGGCGGCCTGGGGCAAAGCTGGAAACATCCGAAGGTCCCGGCAAAGGATGAGTCGACTGGCAACAGAACAACTTGTTTACTCTGGCATCGCAAAAGAGCAGCCGGTCAGGGCGACCACGTTACTCGAAGGGCGAAATCGAAGTCTCCCTCGGCGTCCGGGGCAGCGGCGTTTTATACCATCGGAGTCGAGGGCAAGAGGGAACGGCTTGGGAAGAGTCATCCGATACGGCGTCGCTTCGACATGTCCAGACGTGACGGGCGCGCCCGCCAGGCCGGCGCCGGTCAGACCTCCTCGCCTCCCAGTTGGGGAGCTCCTCTCCCCGGCTGCCGCGCTTTGACAAGCGTGGGCAAAACATGCACACACACACACGCACGCACGACGACACGTGGCACTGAAACCTGCCTGGACGCGCTTGGCGGGAGGCGTTGCGGCCGCGATGAACGAAGCCGCGGCGTCCGTTGCATCCGCGCCGGCTATACCACGCGTTGTAGGCGAGACGTAACAGACCGCCCCGCCGGGAGAAGGAGATCCCGATGGTCAGGGGACTGCATCCGCTGTCCAGAGGGATGTCGCTCGATGATGCTCGTAATCGAAACCGATCGTCCCTCGACGTTGCTTGAGCGCAGCGCACAGAGAAGGCCTCGTTCTCGGGTTCAGGATCACATAGGACACTGGAAAGTCACTTCGGGAGAGTTGCCATTTTTGTGCTCGTTCCCAGCAAGCGTTAGAACTACGCCGAAACGCAACCGCTCAGTCAGCAAGCACGAGACAACCCTCACTAAGCTCTGCCAGGCTCTTTCCCCTTTTATACTACTGCCTAGTTCCTTACAGTAGTCAAGCAGCACTCAGAACGCGTCCACAAATTGGAAAATTGCACTAGAAAGCACATAATCACTTTGAAACACTAAACAAAAGCAATATGTTAAAAATCCTGCCTCAGGAAGAAAACATCAGTAACCAACAACTTTGAGGCGGATTCCTACGTTAGGGGCTTCGACTTAAGCCATCGGCGTTACCGTTGAGACTCCCCTTTTTGTAACGCACCTCAAAGGAATATTGTTGCAAAGCGAGGCTCCAGCGCAGGAGGCGGCCATTTTTGGGAGATATGGTCTGCAGCCATTGGAGAGGGCAGTGATCCGTCTCAATGATAAACCTCGAGCCGGCTAGGTAGCATGACAATTTCTGAACGGCCCACACGAGACACGCACACTCTTTCTCGGTGGCGCTGTACGCCTGCTCACGACAGGTCAGCTTACGACTAGCATACAGGACGGGGTGTTCCACTTCTCCATTGTCCCTTTGGCACAGTACAACGCCCATGCCTCGCTCACTAGCATCGCACTGAACAACGAACCCTTTTGTATAGTCTGGCGATCGTAGCACAGGCTGGCTTGTTAGGGCGCTCTTTAGGGCGCTAAAAGCTCTTTCCTTTGTCTCGCTCCAGACGACTGTTTGGGGCTCTGTTTTTCTTAGAGCATCCGTCAGGGGAGCCGCGATATCGGAGTACCTGGGGATGTACCTCTGATAGTAGCCGGCGACACCTAAGAACGACCGAATATCGGTCTTCGTGCGCGGTTGCGGGAAGTCTCGCACAGCGGCCACCTTTATTTCAGAGGGGCGGCGACGACCATGTCCAATCACGTGACCGAGGTAGACAACCTCGGCCTGTGCTAATTGGCACCTGGGAGCCTTGACTGTCAAGCCCGCTTCGCGCAGGCGGGTTAGCACTGCCCGCAAGTGTGCCATATGCTCAGACCAGGAGGCGGAGAATATCGCTACGTCGTCTAAATACGGTAAAGCGAATTCTTCCTGTCCCCGCAACACTTTGTCCATGAGGCTTGAAAAGCAGTATGGCGCGTTCTTCAAACCAAAACTCAAAACTTTAGGACGGAATGTTCCCATTGGTGAAATGAACGCCGCATACCTACTAGCCTCTTCTGTAAGTGGAACCTGCCAATAACCCCTGACAAGATCTAGGGTGGAAATAAACTGAGCGCTACTAACTTTCTCAAGGCGCTCCTCGATGTTAGGGATCGGATAAATTTGATCCTTAGTAATGGAATTAAGCCTGCGGTAGTCGACGCAAGGACGAGGTTCCTTGCCCGGTACCTCAACTAAAATCAAAGGGGAGGTATAATCACTCTCACCCGCCTCAATAACACCGAGCTGTAGCATTTTCTTTACCTCAGCCTCCATAATATCGCGCTGGCGGGGTGACACCCGGTACGCCTTGGATCGTACTGGCTCTGGCGAGGTAAGTTCTATATCATGAGTAAGGACAGAAGTCCTACCAGGCCTCTCAGAGAACTGACCTTGAAACTCTTGTAAGAGTTGGTGTAGTTCGGTTTTCTGCTCAGGCGACAGCGGTGCTTTACTGAGTAAGTCACTAATGACCTGATCAGTGCCTTCCCTGTTCGTCACTGAGCTTAGTCCCGGAAGCTCGACCGGAAGCTCTTCTAACTTTCCCTTGTCGGGCATTTCCTCTCCAGTACCTGGTGCCTTCAACGCTACAGGCTCAATTTTATCCAGTTCGGACGTGCTCGGAATATCAGCTTGCTGCGCCTCCGACCCTTTCTCATTTTTCGACAACGTCGGCCCCGCAACTACCGCCATTGCAGCGAGCTCCCGAACTCTCGGTCTGGTTAAGGCCTGAACGCTAGCCTCACCAAACAAAAGCCCCTTCTCGCGCAGGAGGTGATCGGACCTGTTCGAAAATAGGTACGGGTACTGGGGGGGCAGCCTAGATGACACTACGGCCTCCGTCTCAAGTGCTCCGAAAGGTCCTTCAATAAGCACTTTTGCTACGGGCAGACACACGCTATGAGCTTCCACTGCTTGCTTGATCCATGCGCACTCGCCCGTGAACATATCGGGTTCTACGTAAGAGGGGTGAACTACATCCATTGTAGCTGCGGAATCACGAAGCACTCGGCACTCTTTCCCGTTCACGAGGAAGTCTCGCATGTAAGGCTCGAGAAGCTTCATGTTCTCGTCAGTGCTACATAATGACAAACACACGACTTCTCTTTTTGTTTCTGGACACTGCGCCGAAAAGTGACCCGGCTTCTGGCACGTATAACACACGCGCGCTTGCCTCGCCTCGAACCGCTTTCTGCGTTCGGCTTCGGCTGCCGCCGTCTCCTTACGTTCGGTCGGACTGCTTTCACTCGCATCCGCACTACGCGTGTCCCCCCTTGCTCTCATGGGTGTGAACTTCGGCCTCTCAGACTTGGAGCCAAATTCACCCTTTTGACCGTCCTTAGCTCCGCGAGCCCGACGCGTCACAAACTCCTCGGCTAGCTCGGCGGCTTTAGCCACTGTACTAACGTCTGGCCTATCCAAGACCCAGTACCGCACGTTCTCAGGTAACCGACTATAAAACTGTTCTAGCCCGAAACACTGCAGAATTTTCTCGTGGTCACCAAACGCTTTCTCTTCTTTGAGCCACTCCTGCATGTTTGACATAAGCCTGTAGGCAAACTCTGTATATGACTCATTTCTGCCTTTTTCATTTTCCCGAAACTTCCGACGGAACGCCTCCGCTGACAGCCTGTACTTTTTTAGCAGACTCGATTTCACTTGGTCGAAATCCTCTGCCTCCTCTCTCTTCAAGCGAGCGACTACGTCGGCCGCCTCGCCGGGTAACAAAGTGAGCAAGCGCTGTGGCCACGTTTCCCGAGAGAACCCCTGCTTCTCGCACGTTCGCTCAAAGTTAACCAGGGACAAACCAATGTCCTCTCCAAGCTTAAACGGCCGCATCAGGTCAGTCATTTTGAACGATACCCGTTCTCCTGCACCGTGTGCCTGACTTCCATTACGAGCGCGTTCCATCTCTACCTCGAGACGCTTCATTTCCAAAGCGTGTTGACGGTCGCGCTCTTCTTTCTCTTTATCTTTTTGCTCTTTACGTTCGCGCTCCTCTTTCTCTTTTTGTTCTTTACGTTCGCGCTCGTTTTTCTCTTTTTCTTTTTGTTCCCTCTCCTCAATCGTCTCAAGGCATTCCGACAGCTCGTCATCCTCAGCCTCCAACTCAAGAATAGCCCTTAGCAGTTCCGGTTTTCTGAGTTTGTCTGAGACATCCAGACCCAACTCTCTTGCAAGCTCCAGCAATTTCGGTTTGCGCAACGACTTCAAATCCATGGCTGCTCCGAATGCTGCTTTCTCTACTGCCTACTATTGTCTTGCCGCAAACTAACCCGGCAGCAACGACAACACAATTACCAGCTCTGTTTCTGACACTAACAAAAGCCTGGCAAAACTCAGAAGAAAGTCCCGCACTCACCAAACCTCGCAGCCAAGAATTCAGCGCAGTCGTTCCGCTGCAGGCAACCAGTCATCACACAGGGCTCGTTGCACTGCTCCCGGATGGTCGTTGTGCTGCTCAGCATACAGTTGAACGCATATCTTCGCTGCTGGCCTCCGTTGTCGGGATCTCACCGCTGGCAACCAGTTGTTGCATTTGGGTTGCAAGCCCCAAGGGTAGCGTTGGCCTGGCGGCCTGGGGCAAAGCTGGAAACATCCGAAGGTCCCGGCAAAGGATGAGTCGACTGGCAACAGAACAACTTGTTTATTCTGGCATCGCAAAAGAGCAGCCGGTCAGGGCGACCACGTTACTCGAAGGGCGAAATCGAAGTCTCCCTCGGCGTCCGGGGCAGCGGCGTTTTATACCATCGGAGTCGAGGGCAAGAGGGAACGGCTTGGGAAGAGTCATCCGATACGGCGTCGCTTCGACATGTCCAGACGTGACGGGCGCGCCCGCCAGGCCGGCGCCGGTCAGACCTCCTCGCCTCCCAGTTGGGGAGCTCCTCTCCCCGGCTGCCGCGCTTTGACAAGCGTGGGCAAAACATGCACACACACACACGCACGCACGACGACACGTGGCACTGAAACCTGCCTGGACGCGCTTGGCGGGAGGCGTTGCGGCCGCGATGAACGAAGCCGCGGCGTCCGTTGCATCCGCGCCGGCTATACCGCGCGTTGTAGGCGAGACGTAACAGGGCACAGACGTAATTGGCCAACTATGGGACACTTATATACCCCCATCCCTTCAGTGAGCAGATCCACCCAATCTACCTCCACCTAACCTGGAACTTGATGCCGACATTACCTTAACCGAAGTCCGCCAAGTACTCTTTAGTATTCACCGCTCTACGGCGCCGGGGCCGGATGGCATAATGTACAAGGCACTACTAAATCTGGACGTAGTCTCGCTTCAGGATCTCACGGATCTCTTTAATAACCACTGGAGCGCTGGGACGCTCCCGTCAGCGTGGACCCATGCCAGCATGTGATTTATACCCAAACTGGGCAAACCCCTCACCCTTCAAAATTTGCGCCCCATGTCCTTAACGAGCTGTGTCGGCAAGCTCTTCGAGCACGTCCTTCTCAATCGCCTGCAACCGTTCCTAGAAACAGCAGGCTTCCTCTCCAACGTTAAATTTCGCTTCCGTCCAAACATCTCGGCACAAGACGTACTTCTCACCCTTAAAGTGTCTCTCTTTTACACTAAGCGCCGTACAGCCGCTACGCGAGCCATACTGGCCCTGGACATTCATAAGGCTCTCGAAACAATAAGCCATGACCATATCCTGACGACATTAGCCACCACCGGCTGTGGCACCCGCATATGGTAATATGTAAGGGCCTTCCTTTCAGGGACGCACGGCAAAACTCTATCTTGGGGTTGTCGCCTCCTAGCCTTTCCCCCTGCCTAACCGGGGAACCCCACAAGGGGCGGTCCTATCACCTTTACTTTTTAACATTGCCCTAGCGCCACTGGCAAAGGCCCTTGTTGCTATCCCAGTGCTCCACACAGCCATATATGCAGATGACATAACCATCGGGACAACGGGAGGATCCATTGGAACAGCCCAGGATATCCCGCAATCTGCCATAGATATCACCACCACGTAATTAGCAAACACAGGCCTCCGTTTGTCTCCAAATAAATCTGAACTCTTGCAGCTGAAACACTTGCCTTGTGACCCCCCCCCCTCATTGAACTGCCCATCTACGGGAATCCAGTGCCCATTGTGTCTCGTGTGAAGATTCTCGGCCTTCTCATTAACAACACACTCCATGCAACCGCCACCCTTCAACTCTTGCAAAGAGAGACCAAACAGGTGGCTGCACTAATCAAGCGGGTGGAATCACGTAATCATGGGCAGTCTGAACGCGAGACCCTCAATATGACAAATGCATTAATCATCAGCCGCATTACATACCATCTCCCATACCACATATTCACTCAGCGCCAAACACAACAGCCAGATATCCTATTACACACGGCTGTCACCTCCGCCCTACGTCTACTACGGACGGTTAGCACGAAAAGCCTTCTGGCTACCAAGAATACCATGATCGATTTAATAGACGCTGAACGCACCAACCAATTAGTCCGCCTGAGTCGCACGGAAACAGGATAAAGCCTACTGCGACAGCTCCGTCTCAATCCACTCATTCCCACCCCAAGTCCCACACCTTACATGATTTCTCTGCGCACGCAGGATCACATATATCACAAGCCCCTACAGCGCAATATGAGCGCTAGCCTCCATCCGTTTAGGCGGTAGGCTCGAGCGAGCTATTACACCAAAACATACAGCAACCGCTCCGATATCCTTTTTGTCGATGTGGCAGAAAATTCTAAAGTAGGATTCTTCACGGCAGTCGCAGCCTATGAAGACGGCACTGTGGGGGCCGCCGCCACTATCCGAACTAATTTACCTGCAGAGGTGGAAGGAGCCGCCATCGCTCTTGCGCAGGCCCACTCCACCATTGACAAAAACATAACCGAAATTTGCACAGATTCCCAGGCCGCATACCGCCACTACCTAAAGGGCGTGGTGACGCCGGCCACACCATAATCTTGCCACAGCCACCTCTCTCGACCGAACGGTTACTCTGTCGTGGATCCCTGGGCAAGCTTCGATCCCCGGTAATGAACGCGTTCATGCGCCGGCCCGAGAACTGTCCTCCCGGGTCCCGGACGATCAGGCACCCAACCCTGCGCAGGAGGCCCCATCGGTCCTTTATACTTATCATCAAATCACCACATTCTACAAACTCAGCCGCACGACATTACCACCACCCCAGAGTACTTTGTCGCCCATATCCAGCGCCACATGGCGACAATTACAGACGGGCTGCTTTATTTCACCCTACCGTCTCACATGCTTTCACCTCACCTTCCTCCGCATTGTAACACCTGTGGCGAGCCAAGATCCACACTTTTCCACTACCTTTGGGAATGTCCTTCCCCACACGAAGTACCCCTCATCCCCAATCCCACTCATTCTTCTTGGGAGGCTGCTTTACGGACCGCTCAGCCCGCTGGCCAGAAATGGCTGATGGATGGGGCCTTATGTGAGGCAGAAGCCCGTGGACTCCTGGACCAGTAGGAGACCACCCTGGAAAATTTTTTTATTTCCTTTTTTTCTGATAAAAGTTGTTTCCATCCATCCATCCATCCATCCATCCATCCATCCATCCATCCATCCATCCATCCATCCATCCATCCATCCATCCATCCATCCATCCATCCATCCATCCATCCATCCATCCATCCGTCCATCCTCCCTCTGCTCCGGTGTTAGTGTGTTGTTTTTGGCGCTGCATGCGCTTTCTGACAGGCCCATGTAACGTGACAAAGTATTGAGTGTTGCCAGCAAAGCGGGCATTTGCTGTCATATGTTGAAGGATAGATTTTTCGTAGTAAACTATGAGAGGTGTATGTATTAGTCTGCAGTTGTCTCCAGGCAACCGACTGCTCTCTACTAAGGGTTTTGTGTGGAGTGGGTAAGTCCTCCTGAGGGCTCGTTGGTTTTCCTGATGGCTCCACACCGCTCAGTGACTGCGTCTAGTTCCCCTTCAGTGTGCACCTCCCGGTGGGCGTATGCTCGCGCGTTGCGTCCGCACGTTGGTTCCCTTTGAAAGCCTCATTGCCTGGTGCTCATGTGATGAAGAATCTCGAAAAGGTGATTGTTCTGGCTTTGAGTATGCCGATGGCCGCATTCGATATGCGTCCACTGCTGTACCTTTTGCACGCCTCTTACGAGTATGCAATTATGTGTGCATGGGGCTCCTCGTTCTGGTGGGTGATGGCGAGTGCGATAGCTGCTGCCTGTCTCGAGGATTTTGTTGACGAAGTACTCGGTGCGGGGTAGCTCAGCTAATATTCACTCTGCTGGCAGCTGGAGAAATAAAAAATAAACCGAATGACTAGCGAGCGGATGGCGCAGCAGCTTCCTCTTTACTTTCTTTTCCTAACCCTCTGTAGGGTAATATTAAAAATTGGATTTAAAGGTAGAAGTGGCGCAGACCAAGTAAATACCCTTGCGCTATTAAAGGCATCTACACTCCAAGTGGCACACGTGATTACGTGCATCTCAGACAGACGTCATGGCATGCGCGAAGAAGACACACTCAAACTGGTCAGGAGCCTAGTGGTCAGCCGGGCAACGTACAGTCTCCCGTACTACAACCATATCAAGAGTGAAATACAACAGGCGGACGCGGTTTTACGCAAAGCGTATAAAACCTCGCTTCGACTACTTCATAACACCTCAACTGAAAAGCTCTTAGCCTTGGGACTGCACAACACGTTCGAATAACTACTTGAAGCGCCGCACGTCGCGCAAATGCGCTGACTGCAGCAGAGCCCCACCGGCAGAGCTCTCTTAAAGAAACTGGGCTGCACCGAATGAATTTGGGAAATATTCAGAACCGAAACGATCCCCGATGAGTACCGCAGCCCGATCAGTGTGGCACCTATAGCAATAAATATGGACCCTAACCCTCACAAATGCCGCAGAGAGGCAAGGGCCGACAGCTTACAGACAACAAACGCATCCCAAGATACAACAGTGTGAGTGGACGCTGCCACATACGCCAGACCAGGAGACAAAACAACAACGCAGTGCCAACTGTAGTCAACTCAAAATACACGAGATTACCAGCGCCTCATGGGAAGACTGCACAGTAGCCGAGGCTGAAGAGGCGGCTGTCGCTCCAGCGGCAGCGGACGTGACATCTGGTGGACGTTCGGGGTAGCCTACCATGTTCCAGATGCCCCCTTCAAGTCGTGACGGCAGCCCCGTGCGCTTCGCACCTGAGGCCGAGCCAACAGCTCAGCGAGCCAGCCGGCGTCTCCAGGGAGAGGAGACTGAGTTCGCGACCCTACCGGACCACACCAGACAGTGAAAAGACGCTGCTAGGAGCACCGAAACCACGCCGAAGATGTCGATACCGATCATACTGCAGCAGTCGCGGGAGCCGCTAACTTTCAATGGATCCGAAGGCGAAGACCCCGAAGAATGGTTGGACCGATTTGAGCACGTGGCATCATTCAACAAGTAGGATGATGCGGCAAAAATTGAACATACATTTTTCTCATTGGATGGCTCCGTACGCATGTGGTACGAAAACCACGAGTCGTTCCTAACGATGTAGACGCTACTTAAGAGGGAACTATTGAAGGTATTCACCAGTGTCTTGAGGAAAGAAAGAGCCGAACGACTCCTCAAGTCCGGGATCCAGCTTCCGAATGAGCCCGTCCGCGGTTACGTGGAAGAAATGAACAGCCTCTTTCGCCGCGCCGACTCCGGGATGACCGAGGAAAATAAAGTTTAGTTTTAATGCGCGGCGTAAATGAACAACTCTCTGGCAGCCTCGTCCGCCAGCCGACAAAAACAGTCGACAAATTCATGCAAGAAGCTTGCGCGATCAAAAACACTCTCGACCTCCGGGCGCGGCAGTACAACCGCCCTTGCTCTGTCTGTGCATTGTGTCCGGACACGACAGCCACCACCAGCGACAACATGCGGGAAGTGATCCGCGAAATTGTTCGCAAGGAGCTACGCCGATTACTCCCATCCTCCCCACAGCCGTAACTAGCGACTCTCATGGACGTGGTACGGGAAGAAGTGCAACACTCACTTGGCACCCTGACGGCGACAGAACCCCAGGCCATGACCTACGCCGCTCCAGTACGCACTCCTCAGCCCCAACGACAGCCCCTAGGTCCTCTCCGACATGAACCGCTTGTGCCCGAACGCCGCCTCTCAGCCCCCACCCGCCCAGCCTATGACCGACGCTCAACCCCCAGAAAATGCGACGCCTGGAGGGCTTCTGACAACCGACAGTTGTGCTTGAATTGCGGTGAAGTTGGGTATATTATTCGTCACTGCCCGTACCGACGTATTGTTCTTCGAGAATTTTCCGTTGATGCCCCACGACCACGCTTCGACCAACGTCCGCAGGAAATCGACGAGTACCTGCGTCGAGAGGAGTACACGCCGAACCGCCTATTGCGCTCACTATAGCAGTCAGCCTTGCGGTTAGCGTCGCCATGCCGCAGCTATGCAGCCGCGGTACAAGGAATGTCTCCCACCCCACGTAGGGGAAACTAAAGACAGCAACCTCTGGTGGTGAGGTTGCTCACGAGCGAAACACTGAAGTTCCTCCAAGGACCATGCCGCTCGAAGACGCCGCCCCGACCCGACGACGCCGCATAAAATGAAACCTTGACCACGACGCGAAGCGCCTTCAAAACGACACCGCTACCAAGAAAAGCTCATATGACACATTCTATCCACTACTCCCATACCCGACACCCAGGAAAATGTGGAACGCAAGAGCCAGGACGTCCGACTTAGAAGTAGTTATCGACGGCCGGAAAGCTACCGCTGTAGTCGACAGAGGAGCCGATTACTCGGTGATGAATAGAACATTCGCTGCGCAGCTGAGGAAACTCACGACCACTTGCGACGCCCCACAAATTCGCACCGCAGGGGGCCACCTCCTTACATCATCAGGACGATGCACAGCGCGAGTGACTGTCAAAGGTGACACCTATTCTGCGACATTTGTTGTGCTACCGCAATGCTCGCGCGAAGTGATCTAGGGTATAAATTTCCTTAATGAGCATCAGGCGATCAGCGACCTGCGTTACATGCTGATCACGCTTTCAACGGACGAAGCCATCGCTTGATGAAAACACAGGAATCTCACGTTGCCCTGAGTGTCCTGAAGGAAGAAGGGAGCGTCCCACCCCGTTCAAGCGTTATCGTGACCGTAGGCGCCACGAAAGCCATTAACGCTGAAACCATAATCGAGGGGAACATGCAGTTGCTTCTAGACCGAGGAATCAGCATCGCAAGAGGCACCGCAGATTACCGCAATGGCCAGGCCGAAGTACTGCTGACTAACTTCAGCTAATAATACCGGCACTATAACACAGGAACGTCGATTGCTTTCTTGGAAGAAATATCCGACGTACGAGACTCCTTCGGCCTCTCCGACCGCCCCCCCCCCCGCAGATGATTCGCCTGGACAAGAGAACTCGCCCACTTTCGACATCAACCCAGCCCTTCCCCAGAACAGACAAGACAAGATCCGCAACCTGCTTCGATGCTACAGTGAGTGTTTTAGTAAATCGCTGAAGGTCCGACAAAAGCCAATTACCAAGCATCGCATTATAACGGACCAACACGTCCGACCTTTTCGTCAAAGCCCCTACCGTGTGTCACCGCGAGAACGAAAAGCTATCTGAGACCAATTCGATGAAATGCTTCGCGACGACGTCATCCAGGTGGTTCTAGTGAGAAAAAAAGACGGCGCACTTCGATTCTGAATTGATAGCCACCGCTTGAAAAACGTAACAAAGAAGGACGTCTACCCCCTCCCCGGCATCGACGACACACTGATCCGGCTCTGCAACGCCCAGTATTTCTCATCAATGGAACTCAAGAGCAGTTACTGGAAAATTGAGGTCGATGAAAGATCGCGAGAAGACCTCAATCATCACTCCGGATGGCGTCTCCGAGTTCAAGTTGATGCCATTTGGTCTGTGCTTCGCCCCAGCGAAGTTTCAGCGAGTAATGGATACAGTGCTGAAAGGCCTGAAGTTGCAGATTTGTCAGGTATATTTAAATGACGTCGTTGTTTTCGCCTCTAACTTTGACGAGCGCCTCAAAAGACTTCGACCAGTACTAGACGCCATAAAGTCGTCTGGCCTAACCTTAAAAGCAGAGAGGTGTCACTTTGCCTATGAAGAACTGTTGTTTCTAGGCCACATTGTTAGCAAGGAGAGAGTACGCCCAGACCAGCAGAAAACATTTGCTATTGCACAGTTTCCACCACCGGCCGACAAGAAAGGAGTGTGCAGATTCCTCGGACTGTGGGCATATTACCGTCGATTTGTGAAAACTTTCTCGCGCATTGCCGAGCCGCTGACCTAACTGACGAAGACAGGCGTGCCATTTAAATGGGAAGCGCCGCAAGCAGAAGCCTTCAAAGAAATTAAGCATTGTTTACAGTCCGCACCGATCCTCGCGCATTTCGATGAAAACGCTGATACTGAAGTTCAAACCTAAACAAGCAGTGTGGGCTTTGGCGCCGTCCTCGTTCAAAAAAGCGACGGGCTAGAAAAATTCATCGCATACACCAGCCGTTCCCTTTCTAAGGCCGAGGTTGACTATTCGAAAACTGAGAAGGAATGCCTTGCCATCATCTGGGCAACGTCAAAATTCCGCTACTGCCCGTACGGACGACTGTTCAAGGTGGTCAGCGATCACCACGCGCTGTGCTGGCTTGCCAATTTGAAGGAACCCTATCGCCGCCTCGGTTGATGGAGTCTGCGCCTCCAGGAGTTTGACGTCACCGTCGTTTACAAGTCGGGACGCAAGGACTCTGACGCCGATTACCCCTCACGAGCCCCTATAGAATAACCGCCGCTGGACGACGATGAGAACGCCTTCCTGGGTCATCAGGCCCAGCTCTTTTGCACAGCAGCAACGCTCGGACCCCGACCAAAAACGCCTCATCAAGTTCTTGGAAGGCAAGGTATCTTCAGCCCCTCCCCACGCCTCATTCAAGCGAAGACTGTCTTCCTTCTGTGTACAGAATGATGTCCTTGTGAAGAACTTCACAGCGAACAAAACAGCCTACCTCCTTGTTGTACCTGCTTGTCTCCGCGAAGTTTTACAAGATTCACACGACGAGCCGACTGCTGGACATCTCTGCTTCTCTCGCACCCTCCGCCACTTTCAGGACAAGTATTACTGGCCCCGACTGTCTGCCGATGTCGCACATTATGTGAAAATCTGCTGAGATTGTCAGCGACGAACGACCCCTCCCACCCAACCAGCAGGATTTCTGCAGAACATTGAACCCCGCCCCCCCTCAAAACCAGTTCAGCAGATCGGCTCGGAATTCCTTAGCCCTTTCCTTAAGTCAAAGTCTGGAAATAAGTGGATGATCGTAGTGACCGACTACCTGGACCCGCTACGCTGAGTCAAAAGCCCAACCGAACGAAACAGCAGCAGAAGTCGCCAAATTTTTCGTGGAGTACGTACATTCTTCGGCGACACGGCGTCCACGATGTGCTTATCACGGACAGAGGAACATCAATCACAGCGGAACTAACGCAAGTCATCCTGCGTTACAGACAAGCCAGCCACAGGAGGACAACTGCATACCATCTGCAGACCAACAGACTGACCGAGCGCCTGAACACAAGGCCTGGGACGTCATCCTGCCCTATGTCGCGTCCGCCTACAACACCGAAGTGCAGGGGACCACCCAGATGACGCCTTTCTAGGCTCGCCCATGACAGGGAGGCCACGACCACGCTAGACGCCATGCTGCCCAACGTTACAGAAGAAGGGAACGTCGACGTTGCCGCCTACGATTAACGCGCAGAAGAGGCCCGAAGGCTTGAACGATTAAGGATCAATGACCAGCAGCGGACCGACGCCAGACGCTATGACCTACGAAGACGCAACGCGGAATACAAGCCAGGCGGGTATGGACGCCCATTCGGCACCGTGGATTGAGTAAAAAGCTTTTGCGCCGCTATTTCGGCCCTTAAAAGGTACTTCGTCGGCTAGGTGAACTGGATTATGAAGTCATCCTTGACGCAATCACTGTATCCCGGCGACGCCGCGTCGACCATAATTTGTCCATGTCGCCTGTCTAAAGCCCTATTATGCGCGCTAAAGGACGCTGCATTTCGACACTGTTTATTTTCGTGCGATCCGTTTTATTTCTTGCTAGCCGCCTTATTTGTTTCAATGCATTGGGTCAATGCTTCTTTGAGACGGGATGAATAGATGGAAACAACTTTTATTACAAAAAAAGAAACAAAAAAATCTTCCGTGGTGGTCTCCTACTGGTCCAGGAGTCCACGGGCTTGTGCCTCACATAAGGCTCGATCCATCAGCCATTTCTGGCCGACGGGCTGAGCGGTGCGTACAGCAGCCTCCCAGGAAGAATTTGTGGGATTGGGGACATTCCCAGAGGTAGTGAAAAATTGTGGATCTGGGCACGCGACAAGTGTTAGAATGAGGAGGAAAGGCGGAGTGAGAAAAGGCTTCTTTGAGAGGGGAGTAGTGCCGCGAATCTTTGCATTGTTTGTTCATTTTTCAAATATGCCGCCGCGCCACTTTATCTCTGGACTGCAGTCACTTCTTCGTGACACTATGAAAACGCTCGCCAGAAAGCTGCAAATGAGTTCATTGAGTTTCCTGCGACGAAAATTTGTTTTGCTAAAATGTAGCGGCGCTTTAGATTCTATGGTTGGCATCGGCAAGCTAAGGTCGAGCTTTCAGCCTCTACTCCGGAGTGGCTTGCGTCCTTTGCACCTACAGTCCTGGTATTTCCGTGTAGCGCAGGTCGCTCTTGCGTGAGGAAAGTCTTTAGAATCTACTCCATGGTTTGGTGATGTCGGCAGTAATTTACACGATGCTTCTGTATTTTAGCGAGGTAGAATACAGAAGGTAGTCTGATGCTGAGCCTGCGAACCACCGCTGATATGAAAGCGATTATAATATTGGCGACAAAAGTTTCCGGGATTCCGGACCCGTGAAATGTTTGAATTGACGCGTATTCTGGGCACGCATAACATCGACTCATGGCTGTATTGAGGGAGCAGCTTCTTGTCAATAAGGAGAGGGAGAAATGAACAGAAAGGCAGGGAGGTTTTCTAGACGACGCCCAGTATGCTGCCCTGATGGTGGGAAGGGAAACGGAGGTAGATATGTAAAGGGGAGAGAGGAATGGGAAACTACTATTTTAAGTTCCCGTAGGCCCGTACTGCCAATAAGAAAAAAACCCCTGGAGATTGCATGGTAGAATAAAACACGGCGTTCTTTTCTGATCATGCAGCAGGAGTGAAGAATTTAGCGTTTCACATAAAATATATTGCTTTGGAATTTCTCTCAATTTGAAGTTGCTTCACCGTTTCCCATAATCTCGTGTTTCCACACTTCCGTATTTACGAGATCTTTTGGTAATCCGTATACTTGAATATATATATATATATATATATATATATATATATATATATATATATATATATATATATATATATATATATATATATATATATATATATATATATATATATATATATATATATATATATATATATATATATATATATATATGGAAGCAGTTAGGGTTGCTCAACGGGCCAGTGAAAACTTGCACAGTGAAAAGGTCACAACTGGTTCGATTATCTAGGTTTATTCACCAACCGTTTCGGACGGTGGACCGTCCTTCATCAGGGTAAAGTCGAATGAATACACAGATGTGCGCATTTACGCTCTTAAATGCAGAGGGAGAGGAGGCACTTTCTCTCTCTTTCTCTATGTCGGCGTCCACTAAGGGGAAAGGAGAATGGATGCGAAACAAGTTAAAAAAAGCTAGTTAAAATACAGAGGTGAGAGACATGCAGCAGAGCTGGATTTTCGCCGAGAAGACTAAAGCAAGAAAGGTTTCCCTCTGCGGAAGCGAGAAGTTCGAGCACAAGGGGAAAATAACGAAAACACAGAAAACAAGAAAAGAACAAAAAGGAAAACACCAGAATACACTGAAACAAAACACAAAGGCGCACATAGCATGACCCGCTCCCCAGCGGTGCAGATGTTAAGAACTCTTGTAATGTAATTTTGCTGTCAGCTGTCAAGGCCGCATCATTACGCCTTGTTCAAGAGGCACCAGTGACCGTTACGAGGGCAGCGTGTCGCCTCAGCGGCGGAAAAGCGGTCGTCCAGACGCCGTGTCGAAACCCGATCCCGCAACTAGCCGCCGCAGAAAGCAACCACCGGCCGTTCGTCAGAGGGCGCCTGCGCCGCGCGTCCCACCGCTGACAATTCCGAGAAGGGAGCTTGGAGGACAAGGAGGAAAAAGGGAAACCGGCATGGAGTAAAGAAGAGGGGGGGGGGGGGGGGGGGCGCATGGTGAGCAGGATAAAAGGAAAACAAATGGAAAATAACAGACGGGAGCTTCTTTCTCAATTGGAAAGGTTTTTGAGGAAGGCAAAATTGCCCAAGTTCTCATTAATGCCGTGGGTTAATGTCCGAAATTTATGTATGAAATACAATTCCCTTTGTTCTCTTTGGCGGCCGGTTTGAAAACCCGACTGTAGGAGGATGACCCGGATGCTTTCAAATGAGTGCTGTGGCAGACATAGGTGCTTAGAAAAGGGTAGGTTTGGCAGTGTGTGAACGTGGGCCTTGTGGTTGTTGAATCGCAACCTGAACGGAGTTTCTGTCTGGCCGATGTACTGCATGCCGCACACGCTGCAGTGAAGCATGTAGACCACATTTGCACTGTCGCAATTTAGAGTTTCTTTGATTGTGAAAGTAAAGTCAGAGAAGGTACCTTTTGCAGTTCCTGTTGTCAGCATGTGACAGCAAACCTTACAGCGTGGTTTTCGGCAGGGTTGACACCCGGGGTTTGGGTTAGCATTGGGCGATGTTCTGGATTTAACTAAAATGTCTTTGAGGTTCTTGCTGCGCCGGTATACCGCTCTTGGTGGCTGCTTAAAAATGCGGGACAGGTGACTGCTTTGCTGGATAATGTTAAAATGTTTTGAGAGGATTTTGTTCACGCGTGGCATGTTTGATGAATGTGTGAGAACGAGGTTGGTTTGCCTTTCACCTTGCTGGAAGTCTTGGGGACTCAGTATTTTATTTCTGTCTAGACCGCGAGCTTTCCGAATAGCGTCTTCCACGATGGAAGCGGGATATTTTTTCACTAAGAGATTTGTCTTCAGTTGTTCAGCATGGCGGTCAAAGTCATCGAGCTCAGAGCATATCCGTCGGTATCTATGAGCCTGAGAGTAAGGTATGCTCGTCTTGCAGTGGTGCGGGTGGCTGCTCTTAAAATGTAAATACTGCGGGCGGTCGGTGGGCTTTCTGTAGAGCGTTGTCTTAAGTACATTTCCCTTTTTCTGTATTGTCACGTCCAAGAAGTTTATAGATGTTTTGGAGATGCTGTGGGTGAACGATATCGATGGGTGAAATTTGTTGTAGTTCCCTATAAATGTTAATAGGCTAGCTTCATCATGAGGCCAGATGAGGAAGATATCGTCCAGAAAACGCTTGTACAGGAGTGGCTTCGAAGGTTGAGTGTCCAGAAATTGTGTTTCGAGATCCGCCATGAATATATTGGCATAGGCAGGTGCCATCCTGGTCCCCATCGCCGTACCGTTTACCTGAAGAAAGTGCCTTCCCTCAAATTCAAAGTGGTTGTAATTGAGTACTAAACCCAGAATAGTTGCGAGAGTTTCCCCATCCAGGTGAACCGGAGGATCCGTCCGCAGGTATGCATCCACCGCCGCGCGTATGCCGTCTGTGTGCGGGATATTTGTATATAAAGACGTCACGTCCATTGTGACCAATAAGCTCTCATCGGGAATTTCAATGTTAGACACCACTCTGAGGAAGTGATTAGTGTCTTGAACGTAGGCGGGGATAGTTGGTATAATGTCCTTGAGTAAAAAGTCGAGAACGCCAGAAATTTTTTCGGTGAGTGTGCCATTACTTGAGACAATGTGACGACCGGGACGGTTTAGTTTGTGAATTTTCGGGAGGAGGTAGAACCGCCCAGGGACTGGTTTGACCGGCTTCATTGCTTTAAACATGTCCTGGGATATCTTTTGTTTTTGGAGGAGAGATTTTATCTCACTGTTAATTTTTACTTCGAAGTCTTCTGTGGGGTCGCTGGTGAGTTGGGTGTAAAATTGTTTATTTTCCAATTGTCGGAAACCTTCTTTTAAGTATTCGGTCTTGTCCATAACGACGATCGCGCCACCTATATATATATATATATATATATATATATATATATATATATATATATATATATATATATATATATATATATATATATATATATATATATATATATATATATAGAGGGAATTGAACTCACGGAGATTCAGTGTAATCCTCCTTCATTTCAGCATACATAAGGCCGCCGCAGTGGCTCAGTGGTTATGGCGCTCGGCTGCTGTCACGAAAGACGCGGGTTCGATCCCGGCCGCGGCGGTCCAATTTCGATGGAGGCGAAATTCTAGAGGCCCGTGTACTGTGCGATGTCAGTGCACGTTAAAGAACCCCAGGTGGTCGAAATTTCCGGAGCCCTTCACTACGGCGTCCCTCATAGCCTGAGTCGCTTTGGGACGTTAAACCCTCACAAATCAAATCAAATCATTTCAGCATACTTATTTTCTTTCCCCCCGGCGATGGATGCGTCCGGATAGGAGGCTATTTCTTGTTGCTGCAGGATCGCTGTTACTACCTCTACAATTAAAAATATCAGCATTATATCGTTGTTCACTCCAAATCTTCTTCAGCTCTATGAAGCCGCATTTTCTGACAGTAGCTGGTGATTTTCAAGACACGGGAACGGACCCAGTACCGTAAACCAGCGACGCGTCTTCCCACAACTTCCCAGGGCGTTTCTTTTTGATTCCTTCACGTAATACCTTTAGCGTTGCAGCGTAGGCGTCTCTAGTAATGTTTGCATTGTGTGGCATCGTTGAAATAATTAAACACCTTCTGTACTTCCAAAAAAGTGCTGCCTCCACCTTTGATTCGGGGTTAATGTTCTCTCGTATGTCTACTGGATAGATTTTTGTTTAGTCACCCTCTCATGGCAGTGGACTTACTTTTAATCACCTGTAACAACTGGGGAATAAAGCCGTCAGGGTCTTCTCTAAGCATAGCCTAAATTCTCTTCGTTGAATTGCTGGTGATTCGTTTTATGATCATGCGTTAAAATTCGTGGCGACTACCAGGAACTTATCTCAGACATAATCAAAGCACCATGAATTTCATTGCCAACCGTGCCAACGTGAATACTTAAATAATTAGCTAAAATAGCGACCTCGGCCCTACAATCTCCGAAAATGAAGCCGTGCGCTTACCTTCGCTTTTCTTAAGAAGATGCGTCGACAGGTCTGCCTCATCTTAAATTGAGTCCCTACCTTATTCGAGCCGCTTGGCTCGAAGCATTAATTGGTGGCGTCAAAGTGTATCTGCACTAAGTGCAGTATTATCCCTTTCCCTGATTTCTTGCATTTCTAAGGAATACTTCTCTTCATTTTAAAGAAATTTATTCACTTAACGAAGCTTACACTGAACGAAGAACATATATTTGAAACAGAGCATAGAAAAGGCCAGGACAGGGCAAACGCTGCACTTGCGACAAAATCAAATCAGAAAACATTCCATCAATGTGCAAATGATGTGCATGAGCAAACCCTCAAAGACTAGAAAAAGGTCAACCAGTGAACGATAAATAGAAGAACGAATCTTCAGGAAGCCTGTATGTAGAGCTTAGAAATTTCACAAAGTAGGATATATAGGAAGGAGCGCCGAAACAATTGATAAGATGGGATCAGTTTTGTTGCACCGGAGAAAGCTTAGTAGGGCATCTGATAGGTGGCGCCCGGATTTGTCATCGGCGCTGGCAGAATGTTGCCTCCACGCCGCTGCTCAGGCCGTCCTGCGGTTCTTCGTGCCGGCCGCTTATTCCCCCTTAATCTCTAGGCGTGCGCATGCGCCGCGGCATGTGTCGCGGTGGTCTTCTGCTTCCTGGTGTTGCACTGGTGCTTCACCTGCGCCTGCTGCTGGTCGCGTTACTAGCTACTGCCAAAGAATAGCTAAGGTGAAAAGCGCTCCTAAAGCCGCGTCGGCGAGCGAAAGGCAGCGGCGGGAGAGGAGAGTACACCGCAAAGCTGAGTGGCGGACGGACGCTGGCGTTCGTGTAGCAAAACTGCTCTTGCCGATTGCATCGCGGCGTCCCAGAGTCGGCACTATTGTCTATCTTGCCTTGACATTTAAAAAGATCGTTATTTGTGCAGGAGGTAAACGGACGGCACCGATCCACGTGTCACTAGGCTTCCACAATCTCTCTCGCTAGCTGGTCTCTACCATGCCTTAAAAGCTGCGTCGCCTGCCTCAATCTTACTTTTGTGCTGAACGCATTTTGTGCAGTTTTAGATACAAGGGTAGACGTGCGGGCTAGTTGGTGGTTCGCACTTCCTTTAAACAGAGCAAAAAACGTGGGCACAGACAGAAGAGACACAGCTGTGTGTGCCCTGTGTGTCCCTTCTATCTGAGTCCGCATCTTTTGCGTTGTTTAAAAGAAGTATTTTTAGATAGCCCACGACTTTCTCAAGTTTTCCCCTAGATATAAGTTGGTTTTTGTTGCAGACTCCTTCCTAAGCAGACTAAAGGGATTACAAATTCATTATACTTTTCCACAGGGCTACCGGCTCGTGATTACATTCAGTTTTTAACTTCTCATCTGCATTTGAATATTGCTGGCCATTTATGCTGCCCATATGAGCCTCGGTCAAAGAAAGCGCTACTCCTCTCGACTCTTCGCATTCCACGCCCATGAACCGAGGGATAGGAACTGTATATTTTAGGTGAGCAGTACTCAAATCCGGTCGTTGAAGAGTCGGAATTGG
>NW_027526792.1:0-51581 GCF_052857255.1 Amblyomma americanum | reverse complement strand
CAAGAATACATGCTTTTCGCGCAGTTATAAGAGAAAAAGTTTTGACGCGTATCAGAGGAACACTTGTAAAACCGATGTGTTGTGATTTAGCTCATTTCGGTCTAAAACAGCTTGTTTCGTTGTATTAAGCAAGAATACATGCTTTTTGCGCAGTTATAGGAGAAAAAGTTTTGACGCGTGTCACAGGGACACTTGTAAAACCGATGTGTTCAGATTTAGCTCGTTTCGGTCTAAAACAGCTTGTTTCGTTGTATTAAGCACGAATACATGCTTTTCGCGCAGTTATCAGAGAAAAAGTTTTAAAGGCATGTCACAAGGACACTTGTAAAACCGATGTGTTCAGATTTACCTCGTTTCGGTCTAAAACAGCTTGTTTCGTTGGACTAAGCAAGAATACATGCTTTTCGCGCAGCTATAAGAGAAAAAAGAGTTGACGCGTATCAGAGGAACACTTGTAAAACCGATGTGTTGTGATTTAGCTCGTTTTGGTCTAAAACAGCTTGTTTCGCTGTATTAAGCAGGAATACATGCTTTTCGCGCAGTTATAAGAGAAAAAGTTTTAAAGGCATGTCACAAGGACACTTGTAAAACTGATGTGTTCAGATTTACCTCGTTTCGGTCTAAAACAGCTTGTTTCGTTGGACTAAGCAAGAATACATGCTTTTCGCGCAGTTATAAGAGAAAAAAGTTTTGATGCGTATCAGAGGAACACTTGTAAAACCGATGTGTTCAGATTTAGCTCGTTTTGGTCTAAAACAGCTTGTTTCGTTGTATTAAGCAAGAATACATGCTTTTCGCGCAGTTATAAGAGAAAAGTTTTGACGCGTATTAGAGAGACACTTGTAAAACCGATGTGTTGTGATTTAGCTCGTTTCGGTCTAAAACAGCTTGTTTCGTTGTATTAAGCAAGAATACATGCTTTTCGCGCAGTTAGAAGAGAAAAAGTTTTGACGAGTATCACGTGGAACACTTGTAATACCGATGTGTTGTGATTTAGCTCGTTTCGGTCTAAAACAGCTTGTTTCGCTGTATTAAGCAAGAATACATGCTTTTCGCGCAGTTATAAGAGAAAAAAATTTGACGCGTATCAGAGGAACACTTGTAAAACCGATGTGTTGTGATTTAGCTCGTTTTGGTCTAAAACAGCTTGTTTCGCTGTATTAAGCAGGAATACATGCTTTTCGCGCAGTTATAAGAGAAAAAGTTTTGAAGGCATGTCACAAGGACACTTGTAAAACCGATGTGTTCAGATTTACCTCGTTTCTGTCTAAAACAGCTTGTTTCGTTGGACTAAGCAAGAATACATGCTTTTCGCGCAGCTATAAGAGAAAAAAGAGTTGACGCGTATCAGAGGAACACTTGTAAAACCGATGTGTTGTGATTTAGCTCGTTTCGGTCTAAAACAGCTTGTTTCGCTGTATTAAGCAAGAATACATGCTTTTCGCGCAGTTATAAGAGAAAAAAAATTTGACGCGTATCAGAGGAACACTTGTAAAACCGATGTGTTGTGATTTAGCTCGTTTTGGTCTAAAACAGCTTGTTTCGCTGTATTAAGCAGGAATACATGCTTTTCGCGCAGTTATAAGAGAAAAAGTTTTAAAGGCATGTCACAAGGACACTTGTAAAACCGATGTGTTCAGATTTACCTCGTTTCGGTCTAAAACAGCTTGTTTCGTTGGACTAAGCAAGAATACATGCTTTTCGCGCAGTTAGAAGAGAAAAAGTTTTGACGAGTATCACGTGGAACACTTGTAATACCGATGTGTTGTGATTTAGCTCGTTTCGGTCTAAAACAGCTTGTTTCGCTGTATTAAGCAAGAATACATGCTTTTCGCGCAGTTATAAGAGAAAAAAATTTGACGCGTATCAGAGGAACACTTGTAAAACCGATGTGTTGTGATTTAGCTCGTTTCGGTCTAAAACAGCTTGTTTCGTTGTATTAAGCAAGAATAAATGCTTTTCGCGCAGTTATAGGAGAAAAAGTTTTGACGAGTATCACGTGGATACTTGTAAAACCGAAGCGTTCAGATTTAGCTCGTTTCGGTCTAAAACAGCTTGTTTCGTTGTAATAAGCACGAATACATGCTTTTCGCGCAGTTATAAGAGAAAACGTTTTGACGAGTATCACGTGGAACACTTGTAATACCGATGTGTTGTGATTTAGCTCGTTTCGGTCTAAAACAGCTTGTTTCGCTTGAATAAGCAAGAATAC
The DNA here is from genome assembly GCF_052857255.1 of Amblyomma americanum. Taxonomy (NCBI): domain Eukaryota; kingdom Metazoa; phylum Arthropoda; class Arachnida; order Ixodida; family Ixodidae; genus Amblyomma; species Amblyomma americanum. The sequence continues at coordinate 49,369 of NW_027526792.1, read as the reverse complement.
ATGCTTTTCGCGCAGTTATAAGAGAAAAAGTTTTGACGCGTATCAGAGGAACACTTGTAAAACCGATGTGTTGTGATTTAGCTCATTTCGGTCTAAAACAGCTTGTTTCGTTGTATTAAGCAAGAATACATGCTTTTTGCGCAGTTATAGGAGAAAAAGTTTTGACGCGTGTCACAGGGACACTTGTAAAACCGATGTGTTCAGATTTAGCTCGTTTCGGTCTAAAACAGCTTGTTTCGTTGTATTAAGCACGAATACATGCTTTTCGCGCAGTTATCAGAGAAAAAGTTTTAAAGGCATGTCACAAGGACACTTGTAAAACCGATGTGTTCAGATTTACCTCGTTTCGGTCTAAAACAGCTTGTTTCGTTGGACTAAGCAAGAATACATGCTTTTCGCGCAGCTATAAGAAAAAAAAGAGTTGACGCGTATCAGAGGAACACTTGTAAAACCGATGTGTTGTGATTTAGCTCGTTTTGGTCTAAAACAGCTTGTTTCGCTGTATTAAGCAGGAATACATGCTTTTCGCGCAGTTATAAGAGAAAAAGTTTTAAAGGCATGTCACAAGGACACTTGTAAAACCGATGTGTTCAGATTTACCTCGTTTCGGTCTAAAACAGCTTGTTTCGTTGGACTAAGCAAGAATACATGCTTTTCGCGCAGTTATAAGAGAAAAAAGTTTTGATGCGTATCAGAGGAACACTTGTAAAACCGATGTGTTCAGATTTAGCTCGTTTTGGTCTAAAACAGCTTGTTTCGTTGTATTAAGCAAGAATACATGCTTTTCGCGCAGTTATAAGAGAAAAAGTTTTGACGCGTATTAGAGAGACACTTGTAAAACCGATGTGTTGTGATTTAGCTCGTTTCGGTCTAAAACAGCTTGTTTCGTTGTATTAGGCAAGAATACATGCTTTTCGCGCAGTTAGAAGAGAAAAAGTTTTGACGAGTATCACGTGGAACACTTGTAATACCGATGTGTTGTGATTTAGCTCGTTTCGGTCTAAAACAGCTTGTTTCGCTGTATTAAGCAAGAATACATGCTTTTCGCGCAGTTATAAGAGAAAAAAATTTGACGCGTATCAGAGGAACACTTGTAAAACCGATGTGTTGTGATTTAGCTCGTTTTGGTCTAAAACAGCTTGTTTCGCTGTATTAAGCAGGAATACATGCTTTTCGCGCAGTTATAAGAGAAAAAGTTTTGAAGGCATGTCACAAGGACACTTGTAAAACCGATGTGTTCAGATTTACCTCGTTTCTGTCTAAAACAGCTTGTTTCGTTGGACTAAGCAAGAATACATGCTTTTCGCGCAGCTATAAGAGAAAAAAGAGTTGACGCGTATCAGAGGAACACTTGTAAAACCGATGTGTTGTGATTTAGCTCGTTTCGGTCTAAAACAGCTTGTTTCGCTGTATTAAGCAAGAATACATGCTTTTCGCGCAGTTATAAGAGAAAAAAAATTTGACGCGTATCAGAGGAACACTTGTAAAACCGATGTGTTGTGATTTAGCTCGTTTTGGTCTAAAACAGCTTGTTTCGCTGTATTAAGCAGGAATACATGCTTTTCGCGCAGTTATAAGAGAAAAAGTTTTAAAGGCATGTCACAAGGACACTTGTAAAACCGATGTGTTCAGATTTACCTCGTTTCGGTCTAAAACAGCTTGTTTCGTTGGACTAAGCAAGAATACATGCTTTTCGCGCAGTTAGAAGAGAAAAAGTTTTGACGAGTATCACGTGGAACACTTGTAATACCGATGTGTTGTGATTTAGCTCGTTTCGGTCTAAAACAGCTTGTTTCGCTGTATTAAGCAAGAATACATGCTTTTCGCGCAGTTATAAGAGAAAAAAATTTGACGCGTATCAGAGGAACACTTGTAAAACCGATGTGTTGTGATTTAGCTCGTTTTAGTCTAAAACAGCTTGTTTCGCTGTATTAAGCAGGAATACATGCTTTTCGCGCAGTTATAAGAGAAAAAGTTTTAAAGGCATGTCACAAGGACACTTGTAAAACCGATGTGTTCAGATTTACCTCGTTTCTGTCTAAAACAGCTTGTTTCGTTGTATTAGGCAAGAATACATGCTTTTCGCGCAGTTATAAGAGAAAAAGTTTAGACGCGTATCAGAGGAACATTTGTAAAACCGATGTGTTGTGATTTAGCTCGTTTCGGTCTAAAACAGCTTGTTTCGTTGTATTAAGCAAGAATACATGCTTTTCGCGCAGTTATAAGAGAAAAAGTTTTGACGCGTATTAGAGAGACACTTGTAAAACCGATGTGTTGTGATTTAGCTCGTTTCGGTCTAAAACAGCTTGTTTCGTTGTATTAAGCAAGAATACATGCTTTTCGCGCAGTTATAGGAGAAAAAGTTTTGACGAGTATCACGTGGATACTTGTAAAACCGATGTGTTCAGATTTAGCTCGTTTCGGTCTAAAACAGCTTGTTTCGTTGTATTAAGCACGAATACATGCTTTTCGCGCAGTTATAAGAGAAAAAGTTTTGACGAGTATCACGTGGAACACTTGTAATACCGATGTGTTGTGATTTAGCTCGTTTCGGTCTAAAACAGCTTGTTTCGCTGTATTAAGCAAGAATACATGCTTTTCGCGCAGTTATAAGAGAAAAAGTTTTGACGCGTATCAGAGGAACACTTGTAAAACCGATGTGTTCAGATTTAGCTCGTTTCGGTCTAAAACAGCTTGTTTCGTTGTATTAAGCACGAATACATGCTTTACGCGCAGTTATAGAAGAAAAAGTTTTGACGCGTATCAGAGACACTTGTAAAACCGATGTGTTGTGATTTAGCTCGTTTCGGTCTAAAACAGCTTGTTTCGTTGTATTAAGCAAGAATACATGCTTTTCGCGCAGTTATAAGAGAGAAAGTTTTGACGAGTATCACGTGGATAATTGTAAAACCGATGTGTTCAGATTTAGCTCGTTTCGGTGTAAAACAGCTTGTTTCGTTGTATTAAGCAATAATACATGCTTTACGCGCAGTTATAGAAGAAAACGTTTTGACGCGTATCAGAGAGACACTTGTAAAACCGATGTGTTGTGATTTAGCTCGTTTCGGTCTAAAACAGCTTGTTTCGTTGTATTAAGCAAGAATACATGCTTTTCGCGCAGCTATAAGAGAAAAAGTTTTGACGAGTATCACGTGGATACTTGTAAAACCGAAGTGTTCAGATTTAGCTCGTTTCGGTCTAAAACAGCTTGTTTCGTTGTATTAAGCACGAATACATGCTTTTCGCGCAGTTATAAGAGAAAAAGTTTTGACGAGTATCACGTGGAACACTTGTAATACCGATGTGTTGTGATTTGGCACGTTTCGGTCTAAAACAGCTTGTTTCGTTGTATTAAGCAAGAATACATGCTTTTCACGCAGTTATAAGAGAAAAAGTTTTGACGCGTATCAGAGGAACACTTGTAAAACCGATGTGTTCAGATTTAACTCTTTTCGGACTAAAACAGCTTGTTTCGTTGTATTAAGCACGAATACATGCTTTTCGCGCAGTTATAAGGGAAAAAGTTTTGACGCGTATCACATGGACACTTGGAAAACCGATGTGTTCAGATTTAGCTCGTTTTGGTCTAAAACAGCTTGTTTCGTTGTATTAAGCACGAATACATGCTTTTCGCGCAGTTATAAGAGAAAAAGTTTAGACGCGTATCAGAGGAACAATTGTAAAACCGATGTGTTGTGATTTAGCTCGTTTCGGTCTAAAACAGCTTGTTTCGCTGTATTAAGCAGAAATACCTGCTTTTCGCGCAGTGATAAGAGAAAAAGCTTTAAAGGCGTGTCACAGGGACACTTGTAAAACCGATGTGTTCAGATTTACCTCGTTTCGGTCTAAAACAGCTTGTTTCGTTGGACTAACCACGAATACATGCTTTTCGCGCCGCTATAAGAGAAAAAAGAGTTGACGCGTATCAGAGGAACACTTGTAAAACCGATGTGTTGTGATTTAGCTCGTTTCGGTCTAAAACAGCTTGTTTCGCTGTATTAAGCAAGAATACATGCTTTTCGCGCAGTTATAAGAGAAAAAAATTTGACGCGTATCAGAGGAACACTTGTAAAACCGATGTGTTGTGATTTAGCTCGTTTTGGTCTAAAACAGCTTGTTTCGCTGTATTAAGCAGGAATACATGCTTTTCGCGCAGTTATAAGAGAAAAAGTTTTAAAGGCATGTCACAAGGACACTTGTAAAACCGATGTGTTCAGATTTACCTCGTTTCGGTCTAAAACAGCTTGTTTCGTTGGACTAAGCAAGAATACATGCTTTTCGCGCAGTTATAAGAGAAAAAAGTTTTGATGCGTATCAGAGGAACACTTGTAAAACCGATGTGTTCAGATTTAGCTCGTTTCGGTCTAAAACAGCTTGTTTCGTTGTATTAAGCAAGAATACATGCTTTTCGCGCAGTTATAAGAGACAAAGTTTTGACGCGTATTAGAGAGACACTTGTAAAACCGATGTGTTGTGATTTACCTCGTTTCGGTCTAAAACAGCTTGTTTCGTTGTATTAGGCAAGAATACATGCTTTTCGCGCAGTTATAAGAGAAAAAATTTTGACGAGTATCACGTGGATACTTGTAAAACCGATGTGTTCAGATTTAGCTCGTTTCGGTCTAAAACAGCTTGTTTCATTGTATTAAGCACGAATACATGCTTTTCGCGCAGTTATAAGAGAAAAAGTTTTGACGAGTATCACGTGGAACACTTGTAATACCGATGTGTTGTGATTTAGCTCGTTTCGGTCTAAAACAGCTTGATTCGCTGTATTAAGCAAGAATACATGCTTTTCGCGCAGTTATAAAAGAAAACGTTTTGACGCGTATCAGAGGAACACTTGTAAAACCGATGTGTTGTGATTTAGCTCATTTCGGTCTAAAACAGCTTGTTTCGCTGTATTAAGCAAGAATACATGCTTTTCGCGCAGTTATAAGAGAAAAAGTTTTAACGCGTATTAGAGAGACACTTGTAAAACCGATGTGTTCAGATTTACCTCGTTTCGGTCTAAAACAGCTTGTTTCGTTGTATTAAGCAAGAACACATGCTTTTCGCGCAGTTATAAGAGAAAAAGTTTTGACGCGTATTAGAGAGACACTTGTAAAACCGATGTGTTGTGATTAACCTCGTTTCGGTCTAAAACAGCTTGTTTCGTTGTATTAAGCAAGAATACATGCTTTTCGCGCAGTTATAAGAGAAAAAGTTTTGACGAGTATCACGTGGATACTTGTAAAACCGATGTGTTGTGATTTAGCTCGTTTCGGTCTAAAACAGCTTGTTTCACTGTATTAAGCAAGAATACATGCTTTTCGCGCCGTTATAAGAGAAAAAGTTTTGACGCGTATCAGAGGAACACTTGTAAAACCGATGTGTTGTGATTTAGCTCATTTCGGTCTAAAACAGCTTGTTTCGCTGTATTAAGCAAGAATACATGCTTTTCGCGCAGTTATAAGAGAAAAAGTTTTGACGCGTATCAGAGGAACACTTGTAAAACCGATGTGTTGTGATTTAGCTCGTTTCGGTCTAAAACAGCTTGTTTCGCTGTATTAGGAAGAATACATGCTTTTCGCGCAGTTATAAGAGAAAAAGTTTTGACGCGTATCAGAGGAACACTTGTAAAACCGATGTGTTGTGATTTAGCTCGTTTCGGTCTAAAACAGCTTGTTTCGCTGTATTAAGCAAGAATACATGCTTTTCGCGCAGTTATAAGAGAAAAAAATTTGACGCGTATCAGAGGAACACTTGTAAAACCGATGTGTTGTGATTTAGCTCGTTTTGGTCTAAAACAGCTTGTTTCGCTGTATTAAGCAGGAATACATGCTTTTCGCGCAGTTATAAGAGAAAAAGTTTTAAAGGCATGTCACAAGGGCACTTGTAAAACCGATGTGTTCAGATTTACCTCGTTTCGGTCTAAAACAACTTGTTTCGTTGGACTAAGCAAGAATACAGGCTTTTCGCGCAGTTATAAGAGAAAAAAGTTTTGATGCGTATCAGAGGAACACTTGTAAAACCGATGTGTTCAGATTTAGCTCGTTTCGGTCTAAAACAGCTTGTTTCGTTGTATTAAGCAAGAATACATGCTTTTCGCGCAGTTATAAGAGAAAAAGTTTCGACGCGTATTAGAGAGACACTTGTAAAACCGATGTGTTGTGATTTAGCTCGTTTCGGTCTAAAACAGCTTGTTTCGTTGTATTAAGCAAGAATACATGCTTTTCGCGCAGTTATAAGAGAAAAAGTTTTGACGAGTATCACGTGGAACACTTGTAATACCGATGTGTTGTGATTTAGCTCGTTTCGGTCTAAAACAGCTTGTTTCGCTGTATTAAGCAAGAATACATGCTTTTCGCGCAGTTATAAGAGAAAAAGTTTTGACGCGTATCAGAGGAACACTTGTAAAACCGATGTGTTCAGATTTAGCTCGTTTCGGTCTAAAACAGCTTGTTTCGTTGTATTAAGCACGAATACATGCTTTACGCGCAGTTATAAGAGAAAAAGTTTTGACGCGTATCAGAGGAACACTTGTAAAACCGATGTGTTGTGATTTAGCTCGTTTCGGTCTAAAACAGCTTGTTTCGCTGTATTAAGCAAGAATACATGCTTTTCGCGCAGTTATAAGAGAAAAAAATTTGACGCGTATCAGAGGAACACTTGTAAAACCGATGTGTTGTGATTTAGCTCGTTTTGGTCTAAAACAGCTTGTTTCGCTGTATTAAGCAAGAATACATGCTTTTCGCGCAGTTATAAGAGAAAAAGTTTTGACGCGTGTCACAGGGACACTTGTAAAACCGATGTGTTCAGATTTAGCTCGTTTCGGTCTAAAACAGCTTGTTTCGTTGTATTAAGCACGAATACATGCTTTTCGCGCAGTTATAAGAGAAAAAGTTTTGACGAGTATCACGTGGAACACTTGTAATACCGATGTGTTGTGATTTGGCACGTTTCGGTCTAAAACAGCTTGTTTCGTTGTATTAAGCAAGAATACATGCTTTTCACGCAGTTATAAGAGAAAAAGTTTTGACGCGTATCAGAGGAACACTTGTAAAACCGATGTGTTCAGATTTAACTCTTTTCGGACTAAAACAACTTGTTTCGTTGTATTAAGCACGAATACATCCTTTTCGCGCAGTTATAAGGGAAAAAGTTTTGACGCGTATCACATGGACACTTGGAAAACCGATGTGTTCAGATTTAGCTCGTTTTGGTCTAAAACAGCTTGTTTCGTTGTATTAAGCACGAATACATGCTTTTCGCGCAGTTATAAGAGAAAAAGTTTTGACGCGTATCAGAGGAACACTTGTAAAACCGATGTGTTGTGATTTAGCTCGTTTCGGTGTAAAACAGCTTGTTTCGGTGTATTAAGCACGAATACATGCTTTTCGCGCAGTTATAAGAGAAAAAGTTTAGACGCGTATCAGAGGAACAATTGTAAAACCGATGTGTTGTGATTTAGCTCGTTTCGGTCTAAAACAGCTTGTTTCGCTGTATTAAGCAGAAATACATGCTTTTCGCGCAGTGATAAGAGAAAAAGCTTTAAAGGCGTGTCACAGGGACACTTGTAAAACCGATGTGTTCAGATTTACCTCGTTTCGGTCTAAAACAGCTTGTTTCGTTGGACTAACCACGAATACATGCTTTTCGCGCCGCTATAAGAGAAAAAAGAGTTGACGCGTATCAGAGGAACACTTGTAAAACCGATGTGTTGTGATTTAGCTCGTTTCGGTCTAAAACAGCTTGTTTCGCTGTATTAAGCAAGAATACATGCTTTTCGCGCAGTTATAAGAGAAAAAAATTTGACGTGTATCAGAGGAACACTTGTAAAACCGATGTGTTGTGATTTAGCTCGTTTTGGTCTAAAACAGCTTGTTTCGCTGTATTAAGCAGGAATACATGCTTTTCGCGCAGTTATAAGAGAAAAAGTTTTAAAGGCATGTCACAAGGACACTTGTAAAACCGATGTGTTCAGATTTACCTCGTTTCGGTCTAAAACAGCTTGTTTCGTTGGACTAAGCAAGAATACATGCTTTTCGCGCAGTTATAAGAGAAAAAAGTTTTGATGCGTATCAGAGGAACACTTGTAAAACCGATGTGTTCAGATTTAGCTCGTTTCGGTCTAAAACAGCTTGTTTCGTTGTATTAAGCAAGAATACATGCTTTTCGCGCAGTTATAAGAGAAAAAGTTTTGACGCGTATTAGAGGGACACTTGTAAAACCGATGTGTTGTGATTTAGCTCGTTTCGGTCTAAAACAGCTTGTTTCGTTGTATTAAGCAAGAATACATGCTTTTCGCGCAGTTATAAGAGAAAAAATTTTGACGAGTATCACGTGGATACTTGTAAAACCGATGTGTTCAGATTTAGCTCGTTTCGGTCTAAAACAGCTTGTTTCATTGTATTAAGCACGAATACATGCTTTTCGCGCAGTTATAAGAGAAAAAGTTTTGACGAGTATCACGTGGAACACTTGTAATACCGATGTGTTGTGATTTAGCTCGTTTCGGTCTAAAACAACTTGATTCGCTGTATTAAGCAAGAATACATGCTTTTCGCGCAGTTATAAAAGAAAAAGTTTTGACGCGTATCAGAGGAACACTTGTAAAACCGATGTGTTGTGATTTAGCTCATTTCGGTCTAAAACAGCTTGTTTCGCTGTATTAAGCAAGAATACATGCTTTTCGCGCAGTTATAAGAGAAAAAGTTTTGACGCGTATTAGAGAGACACTTGTAAAACCGATGTGTTCAGATTTACCTCGTTTCGGTCTAAAACAGCTTGTTTCGTTGTATTAAGCAAGAATACATGCTTTTCGCGCAGTTATAAGAGAAAAAGTTTTGACGCGTATTAGAGAGACACTTGTAAAACCGATGTGTTGTGATTTAGCTCGTTTCGATCTAAAACAGCTTGTTTCGTTGTATTAAGCAAGAATACATGCTTTTCGCGCAGTTATAAGAGAAAAAGTTTTGACGAGTACCACGTGGATACTTGTAAAACCGATGTGTTGTGATTTAGCTCGTTTCGGTCTAAAACAGCTTGTTTCACTGTATTAAGCAAGAATACATGCTTTTCGCGCCGTTATAAGAGAAAAAGTTTTGACGCGTATCAGAGGAACACTTGTAAAACCGATGTGTTGTGATTTAGCTCATTTCGGTCTAAAACAGCTTGTTTCGCTGTATTAAGCAAGAATACATGCTTTTCGCGCAGTTATAAGAGAAAAAGTTTTGACGCGTATCAGAGGAACACTTGTAAAACCGATGTGTTGTGATTTAGCTCGTTTCGGTCTAAAACAGCTTGTTTCGCTGTATTAAGCAAGAATACATGCTTTTCGCGCAGTTATAAGAGAAAAAGTTTTGACGCGTATCGGAGGAACACTTGTAAAACCGATGTGTTGTGATTTAGCTCGCTTCGGTCTAAAACAGCTTGTTTCGCTGTATTAAGCAAGAATACATGCTTTTCGCGCAGTTATAAGAGAAAAAGTTTTGACGCGTATCAGAGGAACACTTGTAAAACCGATGTGTTCAGATTTAGCTCGTTTCGGTCTAAAACAGCTTGTTTCGTTGTATTAGGCACGAATACATGCTTTACGCGCAGTTATAGAAGAAAAAGTTTTCACGCGTATCAGAGACACTTGTAAAACCGATGTGTTGTGATTTAGCTCGTTTCGGTCTAAAACAGCTTGTTTCGTTGTATTAAGCAAGAATACATGCTTTTCGCGCAGTTATAAGAGAAAAAGTTTTGACGCGTATTAGAGAGACACTTGTAAACCGATGTGTTGTGATTTAGCTCGTTTCGGTCTAAAACAGCTTGTTTCGTTGTATTAAGCAAGAATACATGCTTTTCGCGCAGTTATAAGAGAAAAAGTTTTGACGAGTATCACGTGGATACTTGTAAAACCGATGTGTTCAGATTTAGCTCGTTTCGGTCTAAAACAGCTTGTTTCGTTGTATTAAGCACGAATACATGCTTTTTGCGCAGTTATAAGAGAAAAAGTTTTGACGAGTATCACGTGGAACACTTGTAATACCGATGTGTTGTGATTTAGCTCGTTTCGGTCTAAAACAGCTTGTTTCGCTGTATTAAGCAAGAATACATGCTTTTCGCGCAGTTATAAGAGAAAAAGTTTTGACGCGTATCAGAGGAACACTTGTAAAACCGATGTGTTCAGATTTAGCTCGTTTCGGTCTAAAACAGCTTGTTTCGTTGTATTAAGCACGAATACATGCTTTACGCGCAGTTATAGAAGAAAAAGTTTTGACGCGTATCAGAGACACTTGTAAAACCGATGTGTTGTGATTTAGCTCGTTTAGGTCTAAAACAGCTTGTTTCGTTGTATTAAGCAAGAATACATGCTTTTCGCGCAGTTATAAGAGAGAAAGTTTTGACGAGTATCACGTGGATAATTGTAAAACCGATGTGTTCAGATTTAGCTCGTTTCGGTCTAAAACAGCTTGTTTCGTTGTATTAAGCAAGAATACATGCTTTACGCGCAGTTATAGAAGAAAAAGTTTTGACGCGTATCAGAGAGACACTTGTAAAACCGATGTGTTGTGATTTAGCTCGTTTCGGTCTAAAACAGCTTGTTTCGTTGTATTAAGCAAGAATACATGCTTTTCGCGCAGTTATAAGAGAAAAAGTTTTGACGAGTATCACGTGGATACTTGTAAAACCGAAGTGTTCAGATTTAGCTCGTTTCGGTCTAAAACAGCTTGTTTCGTTGTATTAAGCACGAATACATACTTTTCGCGCAGTTATAAGAGAAAACGTTTTGACGAGTATCACGTGGAACAGTTGTAATACCGATGTGTTGTGATTTAGCTCGTTTCGGTCTAAAACAGCTTGTTTCGCTGTATTAAGCAAGAATACATGCTTTTCGCGCAGTTATAAGAGAAAAAGTTTTGACGCGTGTCACAGGGACACTTGTAAAACCGATGTGTTCAGATTTAGCTCGTTTCGGTCTAAAACAGCTTGTTTCGTTGTATTAAGCACGAATACATGCTTTTCGCGCAGTTATAAGAGAAAAAGTTTTGACGAGTATCACGTGGAACACTTGTAATACCGATGTGTTGTGATTTGGCACGTTTCGGTCTAAAACAGCTTGTTTCGTTGTATTAAGCAAGAATACATGCTTTTCACGCAGTTATAAGAGAAAAAGTTTTGACGCGTATCAGAGGAACACTTGTAAAACCGATGTGTTCAGATTTAACTCTTTTCGGACTAAAACAACTTGTTTCGTTGTATTAAGCACGAATACATGCTTTTCGCGCAGTTATAAGGGAAAAAGTTTTGACGCGTATCACATGGACACTTGGAAAACCGATGTGTTCAGATTTAGCTCGTTTTGGTCTAAAACAGCTTGTTTCGTTGTATTAAGCACGAATACATGCTTTTCGCGCAGTTATAAGAGAAAAAGTTTTGACGCGTATCAGAGGAACACTTGTAAAACCGATGTGTTGTGATTTAGCTCGTTTCGGTCTAAAACAGCTTGTTTCGCTGTATTAAGCACGAATACATGCTTTTCGCGCAGTTATAAGAGAAAAAGTTTTGACGAGTATCACGTGGAACACTTGTAATACCGATGTGTTGTGATTTAGCTCGTTTCGGTCTAAAACAGCTTGTTTCGCTGTATTAAGCAAGAATACATGCTTTTCGCGCAGTTATAAGAGAAAAAAATTTGACGCGTATCAGAGGAACACTTGTAAAACCGATGTGTTGTGATTTAGCTCGTTTCGGTCTAAAACAGCTTGTTTCGTTGTATTAGGCACGAATACATGCTTTTCGCGCAGTTATAAGAGAAAAAGTTTTGACGAGTATCACGTGGAACACTTGTAATACCGATGTGTTGTGATTTGGCACGTTTCGGTCTAAAACAGCTTGTTTCGTTGTATTAAGCAAGAATACATGCTTTTCACGCAGTTATAAGAGAAAAAGTTTTGACGCGTATCAGAGGAACACTTGTAAAACCGATGTGTTCAGATTTAACTCTTTTCGGACTAAAACAACTTGTTTCGTTGTATTAAGCACGAATACATCCTTTTCGCGCAGTTATAAGGGAAAAAGTTTTGACGCGTATCACATGGACACTTGGAAAACCGATGTGTTCAGATTTAGCTCGTTTTGGTCTAAAACAGCTTGTTTCGTTGTATTAAGCACGAATACATGCTTTTCGCGCAGTTATAAGAGAAAAAGTTTTGACGCGTATCAGAGGAACACTTGTAAAACCGATGTGTTGTGATTTAGCTCGTTTCGGTCTAAAACAGCTTGTTTCGGTGTATTAAGCACGAATACATGCTTTTCGCGCAGTTATAAGAGAAAAAGTTTAGACGCGTATCAGAGGAACAATTGTAAAACCGATGTGTTGTGATTTAGCTCGTTTCGGTCTAAAACAGCTTGTTTCGCTGTATTAAGCAGAAATACATGCTTTTCGCGCAGTGATAAGAGAAAAAGCTTTAAAGGCGTGTCACAGGGACACTTGTAAAACCGATGTGTTCAGATTTACCTCGTTTCGGTCTAAAACAGCTTGTTTCGTTGGACTAACCACGAATACATGCTTTTCGCGCCGCTATAAGAGAAAAAAGAGTTGACGCGTATCAGAGGAACACTTGTAAAACCGATGTGTTGTGATTTAGCTCGTTTCGGTCTAAAACAGCTTGTTTCGCTGTATTAAGCAAGAATACATGCTTTTCGCGCAGTTATAAGAGAAAAAAATTTGACGTGTATCAGAGGAACACTTGTAAAACCGATGTGTTGTGATTTAGCTCGTTTTGGTCTAAAACAGCTTGTTTCGCTGTATTAAGCAGGAATACATGCTTTTCGCGCAGTTATAAGAGAAAAAGTTTTAAAGGCATGTCACAAGGACACTTGTAAAACCGATGTGTTCAGATTTACCTCGTTTCGGTCTAAAACAGCTTGTTTCGTTGGACTAAGCAAGAATACATGCTTTTCGCGCAGTTATAAGAGAAAAAAGTTTTGATGCGTATCAGAGGAACACTTGTAAAACCGATGTGTTCAGATTTAGCTCGTTTCGGTCTAAAACAGCTTGTTTCGTTGTATTAAGCAAGAATACATGCTTTTCGCGCAGTTATAAGAGAAAAAGTTTTGACGCGTATTAGAGGGACACTTGTAAAACCGATGTGTTGTGATTTAGCTCGTTTCGGTCTAAAACAGCTTGTTTCGTTGTATTAAGCAAGAATACATGCTTTTCGCGCAGTTATAAGAGAAAAAATTTTGACGAGTATCACGTGGATACTTGTAAAACCGATGTGTTCAGATTTAGCTCGTTTCGGTCTAAAACAGCTTGTTTCATTGTATTAAGCACGAATACATGCTTTTCGCGCAGTTATAAGAGAAAAAGTTTTGACGAGTATCACGTGGAACACTTGTAATACCGATGTGTTGTGATTTAGCTCGTTTCGGTCTAAAACAACTTGATTCGCTGTATTAAGCAAGAATACATGGTTTTCGCGCAGTTATAAAAGAAAAAGTTTTGACGCGTATCAGAGGAACACTTGTAAAACCGATGTGTTGTGATTTAGCTCATTTCGGTCTAAAACAGCTTGTTTCGCTGTATTAAGCAAGAATACATGCTTTTCGCGCAGTTATAAGAGAAAAAGTTTTGACGCGTATTAGAGAGACACTTGTAAAACCGATGTGTTCAGATTTACCTCGTTTCGGTCTAAAACAGCTTGTTTCGTTGTATTAAGCAAGAATACATGCTTTTCGCGCAGTTATAAGAGAAAAAGTTTTGACGCGTATTAGAGAGACACTTGTAAAACCGATGTGTTGTGATTTAGCTCGTTTCGATCTAAAACAGCTTGTTTCGTTGTATTAAGCAAGAATACATGCTTTTCGCGCAGTTATAAGAGAAAAAGTTTTGACGAGTACCACGTGGATACTTGTAAAACCGATGTGTTGTGATTTAGCTCGTTTCGGTCTAAAACAGCTTGTTTCACTGTATTAAGCAAGAATACATGCTTTTCGCGCCGTTATAAGAGAAAAAGTTTTGACGCGTATCAGAGGAACACTTGTAAAACCGATGTGTTGTGATTTAGCTCATTTCGGTCTAAAACAGCTTGTTTCGCTGTATTAAGCAAGAATACATGCATTCGCGCAGTTATAAGAGAAAAAGTTTTGACGCGTATCAGAGGAACACTTGTAAAACCGATGTGTTGTGATTTAGCTCGTTTCGGTCTAAAACAGCTTGTTTCGCTGTATTAAGCAAGAATACATGCTTTTCGCGCAGTTATAAGAGAAAAAGTTTTGACGCGTATCGGAGGAACACTTGTAAAACCGATGTGTTGTGATTTAGCTCGCTTCGGTCTAAAACAGCTTGTTTCGCTGTATTAAGCAAGAATACATGCTTTTCGCGCAGTTATAAGAGAAAAAGTTTTGACGCGTATCAGAGGAACACTTGTAAAACCGATGTGTTCAGATTTAGCTCGTTTCGGTCTAAAACAGCTTGTTTCGTTGTATTAGGCACGAATACATGCTTTACGCGCAGTTATAGAAGAAAAAGTTTTGACGCGTATCAGAGACACTTGTAAAACCGATGTGTTGTGATTTAGCTCGTTTCGGTCTAAAACAGCTTGTTTCGTTGTATTAAGCAAGAATACATGCTTTTCGCGCAGTTATAAGAGAAAAAGTTTTGACGCGTATTAGAGAGACACTTGTAAACCGATGTGTTGTGATTTAGCTCGTTTCGGTCTAAAACAGCTTGTTTCGTTGTATTAAGCAAGAATACATGCTTTTCGCGCAGTTATAAGAGAAAAAGTTTTGACGAGTATCACGTGGATACTTGTAAAACTGATGTGTTCAGATTTAGCTCGTTTCGGTCTAAAACAGCTTGTTTCGTTGTATTAAGCACGAATACATGCTTTTTGCGCAGTTATAAGAGAAAAAGTTTTGACGAGTATCACGTGGAACACTTGTAATACCGATGTGTTGTGATTTAGCTCGTTTCGGTCTAAAACAGCTTGTTTCGCTGTATTAAGCAAGAATACATGCTTTTCGCGCAGTTATAAGAGAAAAAGTTTTGACGCGTATCAGAGGAACACTTGTAAAACCGATGTGTTCAGATTTAGCTCGTTTCGGTCTAAAACAGCTTGTTTCGTTGTATTAAGCACGAATA
Source organism: Amblyomma americanum (assembly GCF_052857255.1). Classification (NCBI taxonomy): domain Eukaryota; kingdom Metazoa; phylum Arthropoda; class Arachnida; order Ixodida; family Ixodidae; genus Amblyomma; species Amblyomma americanum. The sequence continues at coordinate 34,251 of NW_027526792.1, read as the reverse complement.
CATGCTTTACGCGCAGTTATAGAAGAAAAAGTTTTGACGCGTATCAGAGACACTTGTAAAACCGATGTGTTGTGATTTAGCTCGTTTAGGTCTAAAACAGCTTGTTTCGTTGTATTAAGCAAGAATACATGCTTTTCGCGCAGTTATAAGAGAGAAAGTTTTGACGAGTATCACGTGGATAATTGTAAAACCGATGTGTTCAGATTTAGCTCGTTTCGGTCTAAAACAGCTTGTTTCGTTGTATTAAGCAAGAATACATGCTTTACGCGCAGTTATAGAAGAAAAAGTTTTGACGCGTATCAGAGAGACACTTGTAAAACCGATGTGTTGTGATTTAGCTCGTTTCGGTCTAAAACAGCTTGTTTCGTTGTATTAAGCAAGAATACATGCTTTTCGCGCAGTTATAAGAGAAAAAGTTTTGACGAGTATCACGTGGATACTTGTAAAACCGAAGTGTTCAGATTTAGCTCGTTTCGGTCTAAAACAGCTTGTTTCGTTGTATTAAGCACGAATACATACTTTTCGCGCAGTTATAAGAGAAAACGTTTTGACGAGTATCACGTGGAACACTTGTAATACCGATGTGTTGTGATTTAGCTCGTTTCGGTCTAAAACAGCTTGTTTCGCTGTATTAAGCAAGAATACATGCTTTTCGCGCAGTTATAAGAGAAAAAGTTTTGACGCGTGTCACAGGGACACTTGTAAAACCGATGTGTTCAGATTTAGCTCGTTTCGGTCTAAAACAGCTTGTTTCGTTGTATTAAGCACGAATACATGCTTTTCGCGCAGTTATAAGAGAAAAAGTTTTGACGAGTATCACGTGGAACACTTGTAATACCGATGTGTTGTGATTTGGCACGTTTCGGTCTAAAACAGCTTGTTTCGTTGTATTAAGCAAGAATACATGCTTTTCACGCAGTTATAAGAGAAAAAGTTTTGACGCGTATCAGAGGAACACTTGTAAAACCGATGTGTTCAGATTTAACTCTTTTCGGACTAAAACAACTTGTTTCGTTGTATTAAGCACGAATACATGCTTTTCGCGCAGTTATAAGGGAAAAAGTTTTGACGCGTATCACATGGACACTTGGAAAACCGATGTGTTCAGATTTAGCTCGTTTTGGTCTAAAACAGCTTGTTTCGTTGTATTAAGCACGAATACATGCTTTTCGCGCAGTTATAAGAGAAAAAGTTTTGACGCGTATCAGAGGAACACTTGTAAAACCGATGTGTTGTGATTTAGCTCGTTTCGGTCTAAAACAGCTTGTTTCGCTGTATTAAGCACGAATACATGCTTTTCGCGCAGTTATAAGAGAAAAAGTTTAGACGCGTATCAGAGGAACAATTGTAAAACCGATGTGTTGTGATTTAGCTCGTTTCGGTCTAAAACAGCTTGTTTCGCTGTATTAAGCAGAAATACATGCGTTTCGCGCAGTGATAAGAGAAAAAGCTTTAAAGGCGTGTCACAGGGACACTTGTAAAACCGATGTGTTCAGATTTACCTCGTTTCGGTCTAAAACAGCTTGTTTCGTTGGACTAACCACGAATACATGCTTTTCGCGCCGCTATAAGAGAAAAAAGAGTTGACGCGTATCAGAGGAACACTTGTAAAACCGATGTGTTGTGATTTAGCTCGTTTCGGTCTAAAACAGCTTGTTTCGCTGTATTAAGCAAGAATACATGCTTTTCGCGCAGTTATAAGAGAAAAAAATTTGACGTGTATCAGAGGAACACTTGTAAAACCGATGTGTTGTGATTTAGCTCGTTTGTTTCGCTGTATTAAGCAGGAATACATGCTTTTCGCGCAGTTATAAGAGAAAAAGTTTTAAAGGCATGTCACAAGGACACTTGTAAAACCGATGTGTTCAGATTTACCTCGTTTCGGTCTAAAACAGCTTGTTTCGTTGGACTAAGCAAGAATACATGCTTTTCGCGCAGTTATAAGAGAAAAAAGTTTTGATGCGTATCAGAGGAACACTTGTAAAACCGATGTGTTCTGATTTAGCTCGTTTCGGTCTAAAACAGCTTGTTTCGTTGTATTAAGCAAGAATACATGCTTTTCGCGCAGTTATAAGAGAAAAAGTTTTGACGCGTATTAGAGAGACACTTGTAAACCGATGTGTTGTGATTTAGCTCGTTTCGGTCTAAAACAGCTTGTTTCGTTGTATTAAGGAAGAATACATGCTTTTCGCGCAGTTATAAGAGAAAAAGTTTTGACGAGTATCACGTGGATACTTGTAAAACCGATGTGTTCAGATTTAGCTCGTTTCGGTCTAAAACAGCTTGTTTAGTTGTATTAAGCACGAATACATGCTTTTCGCGCAGTTATAAGAGAAAAAGTTTTGACGAGTATCACGTGGAACACTTGTAATACCGATGTGTTGTGATTTAGCTCGTTTCGGTCTAAAACAGCTTGTTTCGCTGTATTAAGCAAGAATACATGCTTTTCGCGCAGTTATAAGAGAAAAAGTTTTGACGCGTATCAGAGGAACACTTGTAAAACCGATGTGTTCAGATTTAGCTCGTTTCGGTCTAAAACAGCTTGTTTCGTTGTATTAAGCACGAATACATGCTTTACGCGCAGTTATAGAAGAAAAAGTTTTGACGCGTATCAGAGACACTTGTAAAACCGATGTGTTGTGATTTAGCTCGTTTAGGTCTAAAACAGCTTGTTTCGTTGTATTAAGCAAGAATACATGCTTTTCGCGCAGTTATAAGAGAGAAAGTTTTGACGAGTATCACGTGGATAATTGTAAAACCGATGTGTTCAGATTTAGCTCGTTTCGGTCTAAAACAGCTTGTTTCGTTGTATTAAGCAAGAATACATGCTTTACGCGCAGTTATAGAAGAAAAAGTTTTGACGCGTATCAGAGAGACACTTGTAAAACCGATGTGTTGTGATTTAGCTCGTTTCGGTCTAAAACAGCTTGTTTCGTTGTATTAAGCAAGAATACATGCTTTTCGCGCAGTTATAAGAGAAAAAGTTTTGACGAGTATCACGTGGATACTTGTAAAACCGAAGTGTTCAGATTTAGCTCGTTTCGGTCTAAAACAGCTTGTTTCGTTGTATTAAGCACGAATACATACTTTTCGCGCAGTTATAAGAGAAAACGTTTTGACGAGTATCACGTGGAACACTTGTAATACCGATGTGTTGTGATTTAGCTCGTTTCGGTCTAAAACAGCTTGTTTCGCTGTATTAAGCAAGAATACATGCTTTTCGCGCAGTTATAAGAGAAAAAGTTTTGACGCGTGTCACAGGGACACTTGTAAAACCGATGTGTTCAGATTTAGCTCGTTTTGGTCTAAAACAGCTTGTTTCGTTGTATTAAGCACGAATACATGCTTTTCGCGCAGTTATAAGAGAAAAAGTTTTGACGCGTATCAGAGGAACACTTGTAAAACCGATGTGTTGTGATTTAGCTCGTTTCGGTCTAAAACAGCTTGTTTCGCTGTATTAAGCACGAATACATGCTTTTCGCGCAGTTATAAGAGAAAAAGTTTAGACGCGTATCAGAGGAACAATTGTAAAACCGATGTGTTGTGATTTAGCTCGTTTCGGTCTAAAACAGCTTGTTTCGCTGTATTAAGCAGAAATACATGCGTTTCGCGCAGTGATAAGAGAAAAAGCTTTAAAGGCGTGTCACAGGGACACTTGTAAAACCGATGTGTTCAGATTTACCTCGTTTCGGTCTAAAACAGCTTGTTTCGTTGGACTAACCACGAATACATGCTTTTCGCGCCGCTATAAGAGAAAAAAGAGTTGACGCGTATCAGAGGAACACTTGTAAAACCGATGTGTTGTGATTTAGCTCGTTTGTTTCGCTGTATTAAGCAGGAATACATGCTTTTCGCGCAGTTATAAGAGAAAAAGTTTTAAAGGCATGTCACAAGGACACTTGTAAAACCGATGTGTTCAGATTTACCTCGTTTCGGTCTAAAACAGCTTGTTTCGTTGGACTAAGCAAGAATACATGCTTTTCGCGCAGTTATAAGAGAAAAAAGTTTTGATGCGTATCAGAGGAACACTTGTAAAACCGATGTGTTCAGATTTAGCTCGTTTCGGTCTAAAACAGCTTGTTTCGTTGTATTAAGCAAGAATACATGCTTTTCGCGCAGTTATAAGAGAAAAAGTTTTGACGCGTATTAGAGAGACACTTGTAAACCGATGTGTTGTGATTTAGCTCGTTTCGGTCTAAAACAGCTTGTTTCGTTGTATTAAGCAAGAATACATGCTTTTCGCGCAGTTATAAGAGAAAAAATTTTGACGAGTATCACGTGGATACTTGTAAAACCGATGTGTTCAGATTTAGCTCGTTTCGGTCTAAAACAGCTTGTTTCGTTGTATTAAGCACGAATACATGCTTTTCGCGCAGTTATAAGAGAAAAAGTTTTGACGAGTATCACGTGGAACACTTGTAATACCGATGTGTTGTGATTTAGCTCGTTTCGGTCTAAAACAGCTTGTTTCGCTGTATTAAGCAAGAATACATGCTTTTCGCGCAGTTATAAGAGAAAAAGTTTTGACGCGTATCAGAGGAACACTTGTAAAACCGATGTGTTCAGATTTAGCTCGTTTCGGTCTAAAACAGCTTGTTTCGTTGTATTAAGCACGAATACATGCTTTACGCGCAGTTATAGAAGAAAAAGTTTTGACGCGTATCAGAGACACTTGTAAAACCGATGTGTTGTGATTTAGCTCGTTTAGGTCTAAAACAGCTTGTTTCGTTGTATTAAGCAAGAATACATGCTTTTCGCGCAGTTATAAGAGAGAAAGTTTTGACGAGTATCACGTGGATAATTGTAAAACCGATGTGTTCAGATTTAGCTCGTTTCGGTCTAAAACAGCTTGTTTCGTTGTATTAAGCAAGAATACATGCTTTACGCGCAGTTATAGAAGAAAAAGTTTTGACGCGTATCAGAGAGACACTTGTAAAACCGATGTGTTGTGATTTAGCTCGTTTCGGTCTAAAACAGCTTGTTTCGTTGTATTAAGCAAGAATACATGCTTTTCGCGCAGTTATAAGAGAAAAAGTTTTGACGAGTATCACGTGGATACTTGTAAAACCGAAGTGTTCAGATTTAGCTCGTTTCGGTCTAAAACAGCTTGTTTCGTTGTATTAAGCACGAATACATACTTTTCGCGCAGTTATAAGAGAAAACGTTTTGACGAGTATCACGTGGAACACTTGTAATACCGATGTGTTGTGATTTAGCTCGTTTCGGTCTAAAACAGCTTGTTTCGCTGTATTAAGCAAGAATACATGCTTTTCGCGCAGTTATAAGAGAAAAAGTTTTGACGCGTGTCACAGGGACACTTGTAAAACCGATGTGTTCAGATTTAGCTCGTTTCGGTCTAAAACAGCTTGTTTCGTTGTATTAAGCACGAATACACGCTTTTCGCGCAGTTATAAGAGAAAAAGTTTTGACGAGTATCACGTGGAACACTTGTAATACCGATGTGTTGTGATTTGGCACGTTTCGGTCTAAAACAGCTTGTTTCGTTGTATTAAGCAAGAATACATGCTTTTCACGCAGTTATAAGAGAAAAAGTTTTGACGCGTATCAGAGGAACACTTGTAAAACCGATGTGTTCAGATTTAACTCTTTTCGGACTAAAACAACTTGTTTCGTTGTATTAAGCACGAATACATGCTTTTCGCGCAGTTATAAGGGAAAAAGTTTTGACGCGTATCACATGGACACTTGGAAAACCGATGTGTTCAGATTTAGCTCGTTTTGGTCTAAAACAGCTTGTTTCGTTGTATTAAGCACGAATACATGCTTTTCGCGCAGTTATAAGAGAAAAAGTTTTGACGCGTATCAGAGGAACACTTGTAAAACCGATGTGTTGTGATTTAGCTCGTTTCGGTCTAAAACAGCTTGTTTCGCTGTATTAAGCACGAATACATGCTTTTCGCGCAGTTATAAGAGAAAAAGTTTAGACGCGTATCAGAGGAACAATTGTAAAACCGATGTGTTGTGATTTAGCTCGTTTCGGTCTAAAACAGCTTGTTTCGCTGTATTAAGCAGAAATACATGCGTTTCGCGCAGTGATAAGAGAAAAAGCTTTAAAGGCGTGTCACAGGGACACTTGTAAAACCGATGTGTTCAGATTTACCTCGTTTCGGTCTAAAACAGCTTGTTTCGTTGGACTAACCACGAATACATGCTTTTCGCGCCGCTATAAGAGAAAAAAGAGTTGACGCGTATCAGAGGAACACTTGTAAAACCGATGTGTTGTGATTTAGCTCGTTTCGGTCTAAAACAGCTTGTTTCGCTGTATTAAGCAAGAATACATGCTTTTCGCGCAGTTATAAGAGAAAAAAATTTGACGTGTATCAGAGGAACACTTGTAAAACCGATGTGTTGTGATTTAGCTCGTTTGTTTCGCTGTATTAAGCAGGAATACATGCTTTTCGCGCAGTTATAAGAGAAAAAGTTTTAAAGGCATGTCACAAGGACACTTGTAAAACCGATGTGTTCAGATTTACCTCGTTTCGGTCTAAAACAGCTTGTTTCGTTGGACTAAGCAAGAATACATGCTTTTCGCGCAGTTATAAGAGAAAAAAGTTTTGATGCGTATCAGAGGAACACTTGTAAAACCGATGTGTTCAGATTTAGCTCGTTTCGGTCTAAAACAGCTTGTTTCGTTGTATTAAGCAAGAATACATGCTTTTCGCGCAGTTATAAGAGAAAAAGTTTTGACGCGTATTAGAGAGACACTTGTAAAACCGATGTGTTGTGATTTAGCTCGTTTCGGTCTAAAACAGCTTGTTTCGTTGTATTAAGCAAGAATACATGCTTTTCGCGCAGTTATAAGAGAAAAAATTTTGACGAGTATCACGTGGATACTTGTAAAACCGATGTGTTCAGATTTAGCTCGTTTCGGTCTAAAACAGCTTGTTTCATTGTATTAAGCACGAATACATGCTTTTCGCGCAGTTATAAGAGAAAAAGTTTTGACGAGTATCACGTGGAACACTTGTAATACCGATGTGTTGTGATTTAGCTCGTTTCGGTCTAAAACAGCTTGATTCGCTGCATTAAGCAAGAATACATGCTTTTCGCGCAGTTATAAAAGAAAAAGTTTTGACGCGTATCAGAGGAACACTTGTAAAACCGATGTGTTGTGATTTAGCTCATTTCGGTCTAAAACAGCTTGTTTCGCTGTATTAAGCAAGAATACATGCTTTTCGCGCAGTTATAAGAGAAAAAGTTTTGACGCGTATTAGAGAGACACTTGTAAAACCGATGTGTTCAGATTTACCTCGTTTCGGTCTAAAACAGCTTGTTTCGTTGTATTAAGCAAGAATACATGCTTTTCGCGCAGTTATAAGAGAAAAAGTTTTGACGCGTATTAGAGAGACACTTGTAAAACCGATGTGTTGTGATTTAGCTCGTTTCGGTCTAAAACAGCTTGTTTCGTTGTATTAAGGAAGAATACATGCTTTTCGCGCAGTTATAAGAGAAAAAGTTTTGACGAGTATCACGTGGATACTTGTAAAACCGATGTGTTGTGATTTAGCTCGTTTCGGTCTAAAACAGCTTGTTTCACTGTATTAAGCAAGAATACATGCTTTTCGCGCCGTTATAAGAGAAAAAGTTTTGACGCGTATCAGAGGAACACTTGAAAAACCGATGTGTTGTGATTTAGCTCATTTCGGTCTAAAACAGCTTGTTTCGCTGTATTAAGCAAGAATACATGCTTTTCGCGCAGTTATAAGAGAAAAAGTTTTGACGCGTATCAGAGGAACACTTGTAAAACCGATGTGTTGTGATTTAGCTCGTTTCGGTCTAAAACAGCTTGTTTCGCTGTATTAAGCAAGAATACATGCTTTTCGCGCAGTTATAAGAGAAAAAGTTTTGACGCGTATCGGAGGAACACTTGTAAAACCGATGTGTTGTGATTTAGCTCGTTTCGGTCTAAAACAGCTTGTTTCGCTGTATTAAGCAAGAATACATGCTTTTCGCGCAGTTATAAGAGAAAAAGTTTTGACGCGTATCAGAGGAACACTTGTAAAACCGATGTGTTCAGATTTAGCTCGTTTCGGTCTAAAACAGCTTGTTTCGTTGTATTAAGCACGAATACATGCTTTACGCGCAGTTATAGAAGAAAAAGTTTTGACGCGTATCAGAGACACTTGTAAAACCGATGTGTTGTGATTTAGCTCATTTCGGTCTAAAACAGCTTGTTTCGCTGTATTAAGCAAGAATACATGCTTTTCGCGCAGTTATAAGAGAAAAAGTTTTGACGCGTATTAGAGAGACACTTGTAAAACCGATGTGTTCAGATTTACCTCGTTTCGGTCTAAAACAGCTTGTTTCGTTGTATTAAGCAAGAATACATGCTTTTCGCGCAGTTATAAGAGAAAAAGTTTTGACGCGTATTAGAGAGACACTTGTAAAACCGATGTGTTGTGATTTAGCTCGTTTCGGTCTAAAACAGCTTGTTTCGTTGTATTAAGCAAGAATACATGCTTTTCGCGCAGTTATAAGAGAAAAAGTTTTGACGAGTATCACGTGGATACTTGTAAAACCGATGTGTTGTGATTTAGCTCGTTTCGGTCTAAAACAGCTTGTTTCACTGTATTAAGCAAGAATACATGCTTTTCGCGCCGTTATAAGAGAAAAAGTTTTGACGCGTATCAGAGGAACACTTGTAAAACCGATGTGTTGTGATTTAGCTCATTTCGGTCTAAAACAGCTTGTTTCGCTGTATTAAGCAAGAATACATGCTTTTCGCGCAGTTATAAGAGAAAAAGTTTTGACGCGTATCAGAGGAACACTTGTAAAACCGATGTGATGTGATTTAGCTCGTTTCGGTCTAAAACAGCTTGTTTCGCTGTATTAAGCAAGAATACATGCTTTTCGCGCAGTTATAAGAGAAAAAGTTTTGACGCGTATCGGAGGAACACTTGTAAAACCGATGTGTTCAGATTTAGCTCGTTTCGGTCTAAAACAGCTTGTTTCGTTGTAATAAGCACGAATACATGCTTTTCGCGCAGTTATAAGAGAAAAAGTTTTGACGCGTGTCACAGGGACACTTGTAAAACCGATGTGTTCAGATTTAGCTCGTTTCGGTCTAAAACAACTTGTTTCGTTGTATTAAGCACGAATACATGCTTTACGCGCAGTTATAGAAGAAAAAGTTTTGACGCCTATTAGAGAGACACTTGTAAAACCGATGTGTTATGATTTAGCTCGTTTCGGTCTAAAACAGCTTGTTTCGTTGTATTAAGCAAGAATACATGCTTTTCGCGCAGTTATAAGAGAGAAAGTTTTGACGAGTATCACGTGGATACTTGTAAAACCGATGTGTTCAGATTTAGCTCGTTACGGTCTACAACCGCTTGTTTCGTTGTATTAAGCAAGAATACATGCTTTACGCGCAGTTATAGAAGAAAAAGTTTTGACGCGTATCAGAGAGACACTTGTAAAACCGATGTGTTGTGATTTAGCTCGTTTCGGTCTAAAACAGCTTGTTTCGCTGTATTAAGCAAGAATACATGCTTTTCGCGCAGTTATAAGAGAAAAAAATTTGACGCGTATCAGAGGAACACTTGTAAAACCGATGTGTTGTGATTTAGCTCGTTTTGGTCTAAAACAGCTTGTTTCGCTGTATTAAGCAGGAATACATGCTTTTCGCGCAGTTATAAGAGAAAAAGATTTAAAGGCATGTCACAGGGACACTTGTAAAACCGATGTGTTCAGATTTACCTCGTTTCGGTCTAAAACAGCTTGTTTCGTAGGACTAAGCAAGAATACATGCTTTTCGCGCAGTTATAAGAGAAAAAAGTTTTGATGCGTATCAGAGGAACACTTGTAAAACCGATGTGTTCAGATTTAGCTCGTTTCGGTCTAAAACAGCTTGTTTCGTTGTATTAAGCAAGAATACATGCTTTTCGCGCAGTTATAAGAGAAAAAGTTTTGAGGCGTATTAGAGAGACACTTATAAAACCGATGTGTTGTGATTTAGCTCGTTTCGGTCTAAAACAGCTTGTTTCGTTGTATTAAGCAAGAATACATGCTTTTCGCGCAGTTATAAGAGAAAAAATTTTGACGAGTATCACGTGGATACTTGTAAAACCGATGTGTTCAGATTTAGCTCGTTTCGGTCTAAAACAGCTTGTTTCATTGTATTAAGCACGAATACATGCTTTTCGCGCAGTTATAAGAGAAAAAGTTTTGACGAGTATCACGTGGAACACTTGTTATACCGATGTGTTGTGATTTAGCTCGTTTCGGTCTAAAACAGCTTGATTCGCTGTATTAAGCAAGAATACATGCTTTTCGCGCAGTTATAAAAGAAAAAGTTTTGACGCGTATCAGAGGAACACTTGTAAAACCGATGTGTTGTGATTTAGCTCATTTTGGTCTAAAACAGCTTGTTACGCTGTATTAAGCAAGAATACATGCTTTTCGCGCAGTTATAAGAGAAAACGTTTTGACGCGTATTAGAGAGACACTTGTAAAACCGATGTGTTCAGATTTACCTCGTTTCGGTCTAAAACAGCTTGTTTCGTTGTATTAAGCAAGAATACATGCTTTTCGCGCAGTTATAAGAGAAAAAGTTTTGACGCGTATTAGAGAGACACTTGTAAAACCGATGTGTTGTGATTTAGCTCGTTTCGGTCTAAAACAGCTTGTTTCGTTGTATTAAGCAAGAATACATGCTTTTCGCGCAGTTATAAGAGAAAAAGTTTTGACGAGTATCACGTGGATACTTGTAAAACCGATGTGTTGTGATTTAGCTCGTTTCGGTCTAAAACAGCTTGTTTCACTGTATTAAGCAAGAATACATGCTTTTCGCGCCGTTATAAGAGAAAAAGTTTTGACGCGTATCAGAGGAACACTTGTAAAACCGATGTGTTGTGATTTAGCTCATTTCGGTCTAAAACAGCTTGTTTCGCTGTATTAAGCAAGAATACATGCTTTTCGCGCAGTTATAAGAGAAAAAGTTTTGACGCGTATCAGAGGAACACTTGTAAAACCGATGTGTTGTGATTTAGCTCGTTTCGGTCTAAAACAGCTTGATTCGCTGCATTAAGCAAGAATACATGCTTTTCGCGCAGTTATAAGAGAAAAAGTTTTGACGCGTATCAGAGGAACACTTGTAAAACCGATGTGTTGTGATTTAGCTCGTTTCGGTCTAAAACAGCTTGTTTCGCTGTATTAAGCAAGAATACATGCTTTTCGCGCAGTTATAAGAGAAAAAGTTTTGACGCGTGTCACAGGGACACTTGTAAAACCGATGTGTTCAGATTTAGCTCGTTTCGGTCTAAAACAACTTGTTTCGTTGTATTAAGCACGAATACATGCTTTACGCGCAGTTATAGAAGAAAAAGTTTTGACGCCTATTAGAGAGACACTTGTAAAACCGATGTGTTATGATTTAGCTCGTTTCGGTCTAAAACAGCTTGTTTCGTTGTATTAAGCAAGAATACATGCTTTTCGCGCAGTTATAAGAGAGAAAGTTTTGACGAGTATCACGTGGATACTTGTAAAACCGATGTGTTCAGATTTAGCTCGTTTCGGTCTAAAACAGCTTGTTTCGTTGTATTAAGCAAGAATACATGCTTTACGCGCAGTTATAGAAGAAAAAGTTTTGACGCGTATCAGAGAGACACTTGTAAAACCGATGTGTTGTGATTTAGCTCGTTTCGGTCTAAAACAGCTTGTTTCGCTGTATTAAGCACGAATACATGCTTTTCGCGCAGTTATAAGAGAAAAAGTTTAGACGCGTATCAGAGGAACAATTGTAAAACCGATGTGTTGTGATTTAGCTCGTTTCGGTCTAAAACAGCTTGTTTCGCTGTATTAAGCAGAAATACATGCTTTTCGCGCAGTGATAAGAGAAAAAGCTTTAAAGGCGTGTCACAGGGACACTTGTAAAACCGATGTGTTCAGATTTACCTCGTTTCGGTCTAAAACAGCTTGTTTCGTTGGACTAACCACGAATACATGCTTTTCGCGCCGCTATAAGAGAAAAAAGAGTTGACGCGTATCAGAGGAACACTTGTAAAACCGATGTGTTGTGATTTAGCTCGTTTCGGTCTAAAACAGCTTGTTTCGCTGTATTAAGCAAGAATACATGCTTTTCGCGCAGTTATAAGAGAAAAAAATTTGACGCGTATCAGAGGAACACTTGTAAAACCGATGTGTTGTGATTTAGCTCGTTTTGGTCTAAAACAGCTTGTTTCGCTGTATTAAGCAGGAATACATGCTTTTCGCGCAGTTATAAGAGAAAAAAGTTTTGATGCGTATCAGAGGAACACTTGTAAAACCGATGTGTTCAGATTTAGCTCGTTTCGGTCTAAAACAGCTTGTTTCGTTGTATTAAGCAAGAATACATGCTTTTCGCGCAGTTATAAGAGAAAAAGTTTTGACGCGTATTAGAGAGACACTTGTAAAACCGATGTGTTGTGATTTAGCTCGTTTCGGTCTAAAACAGCTTGTTTCGTTGTATTAAGCAAGAATACATGCTTTTCGCGCAGTTATAAGAGAAAAAATTTTGACGAGTATCACGTGGATACTTGTAAAACCGATGTGTTCAGATTTAGCTCGTTTCGGTCTAAAACAGCTTGTTTCATTGTATTAAGCACGAATACATGCTTTTCGCGCAGTTATAAGAGAAAAAGTTTTGACGAGTATCACGTGGAACACTTGTAATACCGATGTGTTGTGATTTAGCTCGTTTCGGTCTAAAACAGCTTGATTCGCTGTATTAAGCAAGAATACATGCTTTTCGCGCAGTTATAAAAGAAAAAGTTTTGACGCGTATCAGAGGAACACTTGTAAAACCGATGTGTTGTGATTTAGCTCATTTTGGTCTAAAACAGCTTGCTACGCTGTATTAAGCAAGAATACATGCTTTTCGCGCAGTTATAAGAGAAAAAAATTTGACGCGTATCAGAGGAACACTTGTAAAACCGATGTGTTGTGATTTAGCTCGTTTTGGTCTAAAACAGCTTGTTTCGCTGTATTAAGCAGGAATACATGCTTTTCGCGCAGTTATAAGAGAAAAAGATTTAAAGGCATGTCACAGGGACACTTGTAAAACCGATGTGTTCAGATTTACCTCGTTTCGGTCTAAAACAGCTTGTTTCGTTGGACTAAGCAAGAATACATGCTTTTCGCGCAGTTATAAGAGAAAAAAGTTTTGATGCGTATCAGAGGAACACTTGTAAAACCGATGTGTTCAGATTTAGCTCGTTTCGGTCTAAAACAGCTTGTTTCGTTGTATTAAGCAAGAATACATGCTTTTCGCGCAGTTATAAGAGAAAAAGTTTTGAGGCGTATTAGAGAGACACTTATAAAACCGATGTGTTGTGATTTAGCTCGTTTCGGTCTAAAACAGCTTGTTTCGTTGTATTAAGCAAGAATACATGCTTTTCGCGCAGTTATAAGAGAAAAAATTTTGACGAGTATCACGTGGATACTTGTAAAACCGATGTGTTCAGATTTAGCTCGTTTCGGTCTAAAACAGCTTGTTTCATTGTATTAAGCACGAATACATGCTTTTCGCGCAGTTATAAGAGAAAAAGTTTTGACGAGTATCACGTGGAACACTTGTTATACCGATGTGTTGTGATTTAGCTCGTTTCGGTCTAAAACAGCTTGATTCGCTGTATTAAGCAAGAATACATGCTTTTCGCGCAGTTATAAAAGAAAAAGTTTTGACGCGTATCAGAGGAACACTTGTAAAACCGATGTGTTGTGATTTAGCTCATTTTGGTCTAAAACAGCTTGTTACGCTGTATTAAGCAAGAATACATGCTTTTCGCGCAGTTATAAGAGAAAACGTTTTGACGCGTATTAGAGAGACACTTGTAAAACCGATGTGTTCAGATTTACCTCGTTTCGGTCTAAAACAGCTTGTTTCGTTGTATTAAGCAAGAATACATGCTTTTCGCGCAGTTATAAGAGAAAAAGTTTTGACGCGTATTAGAGAGACACTTGTAAAACCGATGTGTTGTGATTTAGCTCGTTTCGGTCTAAAACAGCTTGTTTCGTTGTATTAAGCAAGAATACATGCTTTTCGCGCAGTTATAAGAGAAAAAGTTTTGACGAGTATCACGTGGATACTTGTAAAACCGATGTGTTGTGATTTAGCTCGTTTCGGTCTAAAACAGCTTGTTTCACTGTATTAAGCAAGAATACATGCTTTTCGCGCCGTTATAAGAGAAAAAGTTTTGACGCGTATCAGAGGAACACTTGTAAAACCGATGTGTTGTGATTTAGCTCATTTCGGTCTAAAACAGCTTGTTTCGCTGTATTAAGCAAGAATACATGCTTTTCGCGCAGTTATAAGAGAAAAAGTTTTGACGCGTATCAGAGGAACACTTGTAAAACCGATGTGTTGTGATTTAGCTCGTTTCGGTCTAAAACAGCTTGATTCGCTGCATTAAGCAAGAATACATGCTTTTCGCGCAGTTATAAGAGAAAAAGTTTTGACGCGTATCAGAGGAACACTTGTAAAACCGATGTGTTGTGATTTAGCTCGTTTCGGTCTAAAACAGCTTGTTTCGCTGTATTAAGCAAGAATACATGCTTTTCGCGCAGTTATAAGAGAAAAAGTTTTGACGCGTATCAGATTTAGCTCGTTTCGGTCTAAAACAGCTTGTTTCGTTGTATTAAGCACGAATACATGCTTTACGCGCAGTTATAGAAGAAAAAGTTTTGACGCGTATCAGAGACACTTGTAAAACCGATGTGTTGTGATTTAGCTCGTTTCGGTCTAAAACAGCTTGTTTCGTTGTATTAAGCAAGAATACATGCTTTTCGCTCAGTTATAAGAGAAAAAGTTTTGACGAGTATCACGTGGATACTTGTAAAACCGATGTGTTCAGATTTAGCTCGTTTCGGTCTAAAACAGCTTGTTTCGTTGTATTAAGCACGAATACATGCTTTTCGCGCAGTTATAAGAGAAAAAGTTTTGACGCGTGTCACAGGGACACTTGTAAAACCGATGTGTTCAGATTTAGCTCGTTTCGGTCTAAAACAACTTGTTTCGTTGTATTAAGCACGAATACATGCTTTACGCGCAGTTATAGAAGAAAAAGTTTTGACGCCTATTAGAGAGACACTTGTAAAACCGATGTGTTATGATTTAGCTCGTTTCGGTCTAAAACAGCTTGTTTCGTTGTATTAAGCAAGAATACATGCTTTTCGCGCAGTTATAAGAGAGAAAGTTTTGACGAGTATCACGTGGATACTTGTAAAACCGATGTGTTCAGATTTAGCTCGTTTCGGTCTAAAACAGCTTGTTTCGTTGTATTAAGCAAGAATACATGCTTTACGCGCAGTTATAGAAGAAAAAGTTTTGACGCGTATCAGAGAGACACTTGTAAAACCGATGTGTTGTGATTTAGCTCGTTTCGGTCTAAAACAGCTTGTTTCGCTGTATTAAGCACGAATACATGCTTTTCGCGCAGTTATAAGAGAAAAAGTTTAGACGCGTATCAGAGGAACAATTGTAAAACCGATGTGTTGTGATTTAGCTCGTTTCGGTCTAAAACAGCTTGTTTCGCTGTATTAAGCAGAAATACATGCTTTTCGCGCAGTTATAAGAGAAAAAGTTTTGACGCGTATTAGAGAGACACTTGTAAAACCGATGTGTTGTGATTTAGCTCGTTTCGGTCTAAAACAGCTTGTTTCGTTGTATTAAGCAAGAATACATGCTTTTCGCGCAGTTATAAGAGAAAAAATTTTGACGAGTATCACGTGGATACTTGTAAAACCGATGTGTTCAGATTTAGCTCGTTTCGGTCTAAAACAGCTTGTTTCATTGTATTAAGCACGAATACATGCTTTTCGCGCAGTTATAAGAGAAAAAGTTTTGACGAGTATCACGTGGAACACTTGTAATACCGATGTGTTGTGATTTAGCTCGTTTCGGTCTAAAACAGCTTGATTCGCTGTATTAAGCAAGAATACATGCTTTTCGCGCAGTTATAAAAGAAAAAGTTTTGACGCGTATCAGAGGAACACTTGTAAAACCGATGTGTTGTGATTTAGCTCATTTTGGTCTAAAACAGCTTGCTACGCTGTATTAAGCAAGAATACATGCTTTTCGCGCAGTTATAAGAGAAAACGTTTTGACGCGTATTAGAGAGACACTTGTAAAACCGATGTGTTCAGATTTACCTCGTTTCGGTCTAAAACAGCTTGTTTCGTTGTATTAAGCAAGAATACATGCTTTTCGCGCAGTTATAAGAGAAAAAGTTTTGACGCGTATTAGAGAGACACTTGTAAAACCGATGTGTTGTGATTTAGCTCGTTTCGGTCTAAAACAGCTTGTTTCGTTGTATTAAGCAAGAATACATGCTTTTCGCGCAGTTATAAGAGAAAAAGTTTTGACGAGTATCACGTGGATACTTGTAAAACCGATGTGTTGTGATTTAGCTCGTTTCGGTCTAAAACAGCTTGTTTCACTGTATTAAGCAAGAATACATGCTTTTCGCGCCGTTATAAGAGAAAAAGTTTTGTCGCGTATCGGAGGAACACTTGTAAAACCGATGTGTTGTGATTTAGCTCATTTCGGTCTAAAACAGCTTGTTTCGCTGTATTAAGCAAGAATACATGCTTTTCGCGCAGTTATAAGAGAAAAAGTTTTGACGCGTATCAGAGGAACACTTGTAAAACCGATGTGTTGTGATTTAGCTCGTTTCGGTCTAAAACAGCTTGATTCGCTGCATTAAGCAAGAATACATGCTTTTCGCGCAGTTATAAGAGAAAAAGTTTTGACGCGTATCAGAGGAACACTTGTAAAACCGATGTGTTGTGATTTAGCTCGTTTCGGTCTAAAACAGCTTGTTTCGCTGTATTAAGCAAGAATACATGCTTTTCGCGCAGTTATAAGAGAAAAAGTTTTGACGCGTATCAGATTTAGCTCGTTTCGGTCTAAAACAGCTTGTTTCGTTGTATTAAGCACG
This sequence comes from Amblyomma americanum, assembly GCF_052857255.1. Taxonomy (NCBI): domain Eukaryota; kingdom Metazoa; phylum Arthropoda; class Arachnida; order Ixodida; family Ixodidae; genus Amblyomma; species Amblyomma americanum. The sequence continues at coordinate 17,314 of NW_027526792.1, read as the reverse complement.
AATACATGCTTTACGCGCAGTTATAGAAGAAAAAGTTTTGACGCGTATCAGAGACACTTGTAAAACCGATGTGTTGTGATTTAGCTCGTTTCGGTCTAAAACAGCTTGTTTCGTTGTATTAAGCAAGAATACATGCTTTTCGCGCAGTTATAAGAGAAAAAGTTTTGACGAGTATCACGTGGATACTTGTAAAACCGATGTGTTCAGATTTAGCTCGTTTCGATCTAAAACAGCTTGTTTCGTTGTATTAAGCACGAATACATGCTTTTCGCGCAGTTATAAGAGAAAAAGTTTTGACGCGTGTCACAGGGACACTTGTAAAACCGATGTGTTCAGATTTAGCTCGTTTCGGTCTAAAACAACTTGTTTCGTTGTATTAAGCACGAATACATGCTTTACGCGCAGTTATAGAAGAAAAAGTTTAGACGCCTATTAGAGAGACACTTGTAAAACCGATGTGTTATGATTTAGCTCGTTTCGGTCTAAAACAGCTTGTTTCGTTGTATTAAGCAAGAATACATGCTTTTCGCGCAGTTATAAGAGAGAAAGTTTGGACGAGTATCACGTGGATACTTGTAAAACCGATGTGTTCAGATTTAGCTCGTTTCGGTCTAAAACAGCTTGTTTCGTTGTATTAAGCAAGAATACATGCTTTACGCGCAGTTATAGAAGAAAAAGTTTTGACGCGTATCAGAGAGACACTTGTAAAACCGATGTGTTGTGATTTAGCTCGTTTCGGCCTAAAACAGCTTGTTTCGTTGTATTAAGCAAGAATACATGCTTTTCGCGCAGTTATAGGAGAAAAAGTTTTGACGAGTATCACGTGGATACTTGTAAAACCGAAGTGTTCAGATTTAGCTCGTTTCGGTCTAAAACAGCTTGTTTCGTTGTATTAAGCACGAATACATGCTTTTCGCGCAGTTATAAGAGAAAAAGTTTTGACGAGTATCACGTGGAACACTTGTAATACCGATGTGTTGTGATTTGGCACGTTTCGGGCTAAAACAGCTTGTTTCGTTGTATTAAGCAAGAATACATGCTTTTCACGCAGTTATAAGAGAAAAAGTTTTGACGCGTATCAGAGGAACACTTGTAAAACCGATGTGTTCAGATTTAACTCTTTTCGGACTAAAACAGCTTGTTTCGTTGTATTAAGCACGAATACATGCTTTTCGCGCAGTTATAAGGGAAAAAAGTTTTGACGCGTATCACATGGACACTTGGAAAACCGATGTGTTCAGATTTAGCTCGTTTTGGTCTAAAACAGCTTGTTTCGTTGTATTAAGCAGAAATACATGCTTTTCTCGCAGTGATAAGAGAAAAAGCTTTAAAGGCGTGTCACAGGGACACTTGTAAAACCGATATGTTCAGATTTACCTCGTTTCGGTCTAAAACAGCTTGTTTCGTTGGACTAAGCACGAATACATGCTTTTCGCGCAGCTATAAGAGAAAAAAGAGTTGACGCGTATCAGAGGAACACTTGTAAAACCGATGTGTTGTGATTTAGCTCGTTTCGGTCTAAAACAACTTGTTTCGCTGTATTAAGCAAGAATACATGCTTTTCGCGCAGTTATAAGAGAAAAAAATTTGACGCGTATCAGAGGAACACTTGTAAAACCGATGTGTTGTGATTTAGCTCGTTTTGGTCTAAAACAGCTTGTTTCGCTGTATTAAGCAGGAATACATGCTTTTCGCGCAGTTATAAGAGAAAAAGTTTTAAAGTCATGTCACAAGGGCACTTGTAAAACCGTTGTGTTCAGATTTACCTCGTTTCGGTCTAAAACAACTTGTTTCGTTGGACTAAGCAAGAATACATGCTTTTCGCGCAGTTATAAGAGAAAAAAGTTTTGATGCGTATCAGAGGAACACTTGTAAAACCGATGTGTTCAGATTTAGCTCGTTTCGGTCTAAAACAGCTTGTTTCGTTGTATTAAGCAAGAATACATGCTTTTCGCGCAGTTATAAGAGAAAAAGTTTTGACGCGTATTAGAGAGACACTTGTAAAACCGATGTGTTGTGATTTAGCTCGTTTCGGTCTAAAACAGCTTGTTTCGTTGTATTAAGCAAGAATACATGCTTTTCGCGCAGTTATAAGAGAAAAAGTTTTGACGAGTATCACGTGGAACACTTGTAATACCGATGTGTTGTGATTTAGCTCGTTTCGGTCTAAAACAGCTTGTTTCGCTGTATTAAGCAGGAATACATGCTTTTCGCGCAGTTATAAGAGAAAAAGATTTAAAGGCATGTCACAAGGACACTTGTAAAACCGATGTGTTCAGATTTACCTCGTTTCGGTCTAAAACAGCTTGTTTCGTTGGACTAAGCAAGAATACATGCTTTTCGCGCAGCTATAAGAGAAAAAAGAGTTGACGCGTATCAGAGGAACACTTGTAAAACCGATGTGTTGTGATTTAGCTCGTTTCGGTCTAAAACAGCTTGTTTCGCTGTATTAAGCAAGAATACATGCTTTTCGCGCAGTTATAAGAGAAAAAAATTTGACGCGTATCAGAGGAACACTTGTAAAACCGATGTGTTGTGATTTAGCTCGTTTTGGTCTAAAACAGCTTGTTTCGCTGTATTAAGCAGGAATACATGCTTTTCGCGCAGTTATAAGAGAAAAAGATTTAAAGGCATGTCACAAGGACACTTGTAAAACCGATGTGTTCAGATTTACCTCGTTTCGGTCTAAAACAGCTTGTTTCTTTGGACTAAGCAAGAATACATGCTTTTCGCGCAGTTATAAGAGAAAAAAGTTTTGATGCGTATCAGAGGAACACTTGTAAAACCGATGTGTTCAGATTTAGCTCGTTTCGGTCTAAAACAGCTTGTTTCGTTGTATTAAGCAAGAATACATGCTTTTCGCGCAGTTATAAGAGAAAAAGTTTTGACGCGTATTAGAGAGACACTTGTAAAACCGATGTGTTGTGATTTAGCTCGTTTCGGTCTAAAACTGCTTGTTTCGTTGTATTAAGCAAGAATACATGCTTTTCGCGCAGTTATAAGAGAAAAAATTTTGACGAGTATCACGTGGATACTTGTAAAACCGATGTGTTCAGATTTAGCTCGTTTCGGTCTAAAACAGCTTGTTTCATTGTATTAAGCACGAATACATGCTTTTCGCGCAGTTATAAGAGAAAAAGTTTTGACGAGTATCACGTGGAACACTTGTAATACCGATGTGTTGTGATTTAGCTCGTTTCGGTCTAAAACAGCTTGATTCGCTGTATTAAGCAAGAATACATGCTTTTCGCGCAGTTATAAAAGAAAAAGTTTTGACGCGTATCAGAGGAACACTTGTAAAACCGATGTGTTGTGATTTAGCTCATTTTGGTCTAAAACAGCTTGTTACGCTGTATTAAGCAAGAATACATGCTTTTCGCGCAGTTATAAGAGAAAACGTTTTGACGCGTATTAGAGAGACACTTGTAAAACCGATGTGTTCAGATTTACCTCGTTTCGGTCTAAAACAGCTTGTTTCGTTGTATTAAGCAAGAATACATGCTTTTCGCGCAGTTATAAGAGAAAAAGTTTTGACGCGTATTAGAGAGACACTTGTAAAACCGATGTGTTGTGATTTAGCTCGTTTCGGTCTAAAACAGCTTGTTTCGTTGTATTAAGCAAGAATACATGCTTTTCGCGCAGTTATAAGAGAAAAAGTTTTGACGAGTATCACGTGGATACTTGTAAAACCGATGTGTTGTGATTTAGCTCGTTTCGGTCTAAAACAGCTTGTTTCACTGTATTAAGCAAGAATACATGCTTTTCGCGCCGTTATAGGAGAAAAAGTTTTGACGCGTATCAGAGGAACACTTGTAAAACCGATGTGTTGTGATTTAGCTCATTTCGGTCTAAAACAGCTTGTTTCGCTGTATTAAGCAAGAATACATGCTTTTCGCGCAGTTATAAGAGAAAAAGTTTTGACGCGTATCAGAGGAACACTTGTAAAACCGATGTGTTGTGATTTAGCTCGTTTCGGTCTAAAACAGCTTGATTCGCTGCATTAAGCAAGAATACATGCTTTTCGCGCAGTTATAAGAGAAAAAGTTTTGACGCGTATCAGAGGAACACTTGTAAAACCGATGTGTTGTGATTTAGCTCGTTTCGGTCTAAACAGCTTGTTTCGCTGTATTCAGCAAGAATACATGCTTTCGCGCAGTTATAAGAGAAAAAGTTTTGACGCGTATCAGAGGAACACTTGTAAAACCGATGTGTTCAGATTTAGCTCGTTTCGGTCTAAAACAGCTTGTTTCGTTGTATTAAGCACGAATACATGCTTTACGCGCAGTTATAGAAGAAAAAGTTTTGACGCGTATCAGAGACACTTGTAAAACCGATGTGTTGTGATTTAGCTCGTTTCGGTCTAAAACAGCTTGTTTCGTTGTATTAAGCAAGAATACATGCTTTTCGCGCAGTTATAAGAGAAAAAGTTTTGACGAGTATCACGTGGATACTTGTAAAACCGATGTGTTCAGATTTAGCTCGTTTCGGTCTAAAACAGCTTGTTTCGTTGTATTAAGCACGAATACATGCTTTTCGCGCAGTTATAAGAGAAAAAGTTTTGACGCGTGTCACAGGGACACTTGTAAAACCGATGTGTTCAGATTTAGCTCGTTTCGGTCTAAAACAACTTGTTTCGTTGTATTAAGCACGAATACATGCTTTACGCGCAGTTATAGAAGAAAAAGTTTTGACGCCTATTAGAGAGACACTTGTAAAACCGATGTGTTATGATTTAGCTCGTTTCGGTCTAAAACAGCTTGTTTCGTTGTATTAAGCAAGAATACATGCTTTTCGCGCAGTTATAAGAGAGAAAGTTTTGACGAGTATCACGTGGATACTTGTAAAACCGATGTGTTCAGATTTAGCTCGTTTCGTCTAAAACAGCTTGTTTCGTTGTATTAAGCAAGAATACATGCTTTACGCGCAGTTATAGAAGAAAAAGTTTTGACGCGTATCAGAGAGACACTTGTAAAACCGATGTGTTGTGATTTAGCTCGTTTCGGTCTAAAACAGCTTGTTTCGTTGTATTAAGCAAGAATACATGCTTTTCGCGCAGTTATAGGAGAAAAAGTTTTGACGAGTATCACGTGGATACTTGTAAAACCGAAGTGTTCAGATTTAGCTCGTTTCGGTCTAAAAACAGCTTGTTTCGTTGTATTAAGCACGAATACATGCTTTCGCGCAGTTATAAGAGAAAAAGTTTTGACGAGTATCACGTGGAACACTTGTAATACCGATGTGTTGTGATTTGGCACGTTTCGGGCTAAAACAGCTTGTTTCGTTGTATTAAGCAAGAATACATGCTTTTCACGCAGTTATAAGAGAAAAAGTTTTGACGCGTATCAGAGGAACACTTGTAAAACCGATGTGTTCAGATTTAACTCTTTTCGGACTAAAACAGCTTGTTTCGTTGTATTAAGCACGAATACATGCTTTTCGCGCAGTTATAAGGGAAAAAGTTTTGACGCGTATCACATGGACACTTGGAAAAACGATGTGTTCAGATTTAGCTCGTTTTGGTCTAAAACAGCTTGTTTCGTTGTATTAAGCGGAAATACATGCTTTTCTCGCAGTGATAAGAGAAAAAGCTTTAAAGGCGTGTCACAGGGACACTTGTAAAACCGATGTGTTTCAGATTTACCCTCGTTTCGGTCTAAAACAGCTTGTTTCGTTGGACTAAGCACGAATACATGCTTTTCGCGCAGCTATAAGAGAAAAAAAGAGTTGACGCGTATCAGAGGAACACTTGTAAAAACCGATGTGTTGTGATTTAGCTCGTTTCGGTCTAAAACAACTTGTTTCGCTGTATTAAGCAAGAATACATGCTTTTCGCGCAGTTATAAGAGAAAAAAATTTGACGCGTATCAGAGGAACACTTGTAAAACCGATGTGTTGTGATTTAGCTCGTTTTGGTCTAAAACAGCTTGTTTCGCTGTATTAAGCAGGAATACATGCTTTTCGCGCAGTTATAAGAGAAAAAAGTTTTAAAGTCATGTCACAAGGGCACTTGTAAAACCGTTGTGTTCAGATTTACCTCGTTTCGGTCTAAAACAACTTGTTTCGTTGGACTAAGCAAGAATACATGCTTTTCGCGCAGTTATAAGAGAAAAAAGTTTTGATGCGTATCAGAGGAACACTTGTAAAACCGATGTGTTCAGATTTAGCTCGTTTCGGTCTAAAACAGCTTGTTTCGTTGTATTAAGCAAGAATACATGCTTTTCGCGCAGTTATAAGAGAAAAAGTTTTGACGCGTATTAGAGAGACACTTGTAAAACCGATGTGTTGTGATTTAGCTCGTTTCGGTCTAAAACAGCTTGTTTCGTTGTATTAAGCAAGAATACATGCTTTTCGCGCAGTTATAAGAGAAAAAGTTTTGACGAGTATCACGTAGAACACTTGTAATACCGATGTGTTGTGATTTAGCTCGTTTCGGTCTAAAACAGCTTGTTTCGCTGTATTAAGCAGGAATACATGCTTTTCGCGCAGTTATAAGAGAAAAAGATTTAAAGGCATGTCACAAGGACACTTGTAAAACCGATGTGTTCAGATTTACCTCGTTTCGGTATAAAACAGCTTGTTTCGTTGGACTAAGCAAGAATACATGCTTTTCGCGCAGCTATAAGAGAAAAAAGAGTTGACGCGTATCAGAGGAACACTTGTAAAACCGATGTGTTGTGATTTAGCTCGTTTCGGTCTAAAACAGCTTGTTTCGTTGTATTAAGCACGAATACATGCTTTTCGCGCAGTTATAAGAGAAAAAGTTTTGACGAGTATCACGTGGAACACTTGTAATACCGATGTGTTGTGATTTGGCACGTTTCGGTCTAAAACAGCTTGTTTCGTTGTATTAAAGCAAGAATACATGCTTTTCACGCAGTTATAAGAGAAAAAGTTTTGACGCGTATCAGAGGAACACTTGTAAAAACCGATGTGTTCAGATTTAACTCTTTTCGGACTAAAACAGCTTGTTTCGTTGTATTAAGCACGAATACATGCTTTTCGCGCAGTTATAAGGGAAAAAGTTTTGACGCGTATCACATGGACACTTGGAAAACCGATGTGTTCAGATTTAGCTCGTTTTGTCTAAAACAGCTTGTTTCGTTGTATTAAGCAGAAATACATGCTTTTCTCGCAGTGATAAGAGCAAAAGCTTTAAAGGCGTGTCACAGGGACACTTGTAAAACCGATGTGTTCAGATTTACCTCGTTTCGGCCTAAAACAGCTTGTTTCGTTGGACTAAGCACGAATACATGCTTTTCGCGCAGCTGTAAGAGAAAAAAGAGTTGACGCGTATCAGAGGAACACTTGTAAAACCGATGTGTTGTGATTTAGCTCGTTTCGGTCTAAAACAACATGTTTCGCTGTATTAAGCAAGAATACATGCTTTTCGCGCAGTTATAAGAGAAAAAAAATTTTGACGCGTATCAGAGGAACACTTGTAAAACCGATGTGTTGTGATTTAGCTCGTTTTGGTCTAAAACAGCTTGTTTCGCTGTATTAAGCAGGAATACATGCTTTTCGCGCAGTTATAAGAGAAAAAGTTTTAAAGGCATGTCACAAGGACACTTGTAAAACCGATGTGTTCAGATTTACCTCGTTTCGGTCTAAAACAGCTTGTTTCGTTGGACTAAGCAAGAATACATGCTTTTCGCGCAGTTATAAGAGAAAAAGTTGTTTGATGCGTATCAGAGGAACACTTGTAAAATCGATGTGTTCAGATTTAGCTCGTTTCGGTCAAAAACAGCTTGTTTCGTTGTATTAAAGCAAGAATACATGCTTTTCGCGCAGTTATAAGAGAAAAAGTTTTGACGCGTATTAGAGAGACACTTGTAAAACCGATGTGTTGTGATTTAGCTCGTTTCGGTCTAAAACAGCTTGTTTTCGTTGTATTAAGCACGAATACATGCTTTTCGCGCAGTTATAAGAGAAAAAGTTTTGACGAGTATCACGTGGAACACTTGTAATACCGATGTGTTGTGATTTAGCTCGTTTCGGTCTAAAACAGCTTGTTTCGCTGTATTAAGCAAGAATACATGCTTTTCGCGCAGTTATAAGAGAAAAAAATTTGACGCGTATCAGAGGAACACTTGTAAAACCGATGTGTTGTGATTTAGCTCGTTTTGGTCTAAAACAGCTTGTTTCGCTGTATTAAGCAGAAATACATGCTTTTCGCCGCAGTGATAAGAGAAAAAGCTTTAAAGGCGTGTCACAGGGACACTTGTAAAACCGATGTGTTCAGATTTACCTCGTTTCGGTCTTAAAACAGCTTGTTTCGTTGGACTAAGCACGAATACAGGCTTTTCGCGCAGCTATAAGAGAAAAAGAGTTGACGCGTATCAGAGAACACTTGTAAAACCGATGTGTTGTGATTTAGCTCTTTCGGTCTAAAACAGCTTGTTTCGCTGTATTAAGCAAGAATACATGCTTTTCGCGCAGTTATAAGAGAAAAAAATTTGACGCGTATTAGAGGAACACTTGTAAAACCGATGTGTTGTGATTTAGCTCGTTTTGGTCTAAAACAGCTTGTTTCGCTGTATTAAGCAGGAATACATTGCTTTTCGCGCAGTTATAAGAGAAAAAGTTTTAAAGGCATGTCACAAGGACACTTGTAAAACCGATGTGTTCAGATTTACCTCGTTTCGGTCTAAAACAGCTTGTTTCGTTGGACTAAGCAAGAATACATGCTTTTCGCGCAGTTATAAGAGAAAAAAGTTTTGATGCGTATCAGAGGAACACTTGTAAAACCGATGTGTTCAGATTTAGCTCGTTTCGGTCTAAAACAGCTTGTTTCGTTGTATTAAGCAAGAATACATGCTTTTCGCACAGTTATAAGAGAAAAAGTTTTGACTGCGTATTAGAGAGACACTTGTAAAACCGATGTGTTGTGATTTAGCTCGTTTCGGTCTAAAACAGCTTGTTTCGTTGTATTAAGCAAGAATACATGCTTTTCGCGCAGTTATAAGGGAAAAAGTTTTGACGAGTATCACGTGGATACTTGTAAAACCGATGTGTTCAGATTTAGCTCGTTTCGGTCTAAAACAGCTTGTTTCGTTGTATTAAGCACGAATACATGCTTTTCGCGCAGTTATAAGAGAAAAAGTTTTGACGAGTATCACGTGGAACACTTGTAATACCGATGTGTTGTGATTTAGCTCGTTTCGGTCTAAAACAGCTTGTTTCGCTGTATTAAGCAAGAATACATGCTTTTCGCGCAGTTATAGAGAAACAAATTTGACGGCGTATCAGAGGAACACTTGTAAAACCGATGTGTTGTGATTTAGCTCGTTTTGGTCTAAAACAGCTTGTTTCGCTGTATTAAGCAGGAATACATGCTTTTCGCGCAGTTATAAGAGAAAAAGTTTTAAAGGCATGTCACAAGGACACTTGTAAAAACCGATGTGTTCAGATTTAGCTCGTTTCGGTCTAAAACAGCTTGTTTCGTTGTATTAAGCAAGAATACATGCTTTTTCGCGCAGTTATAAGAGAAAAAGTTTTGACGCGTATTAGAGAGGACACTTGTAAAACCGATGTGTTGTGATTTAGCTCGTTTCGGTCTAAAACAGCTTGTTTCGTTGTATTAAGCAAGAATACATGCTTTTCGCGCAGTTATAAGAGAAAAAGTTTTGACGAGTATCACGTGGAAACTTGTAAAACCGATGTGTTCAGATTTAGCTCGTTTCGGTCTAAACAGCTTGTTTCGTTGTATAAAGCACGAATACATGCTTTTCGCGCAGTTATAAGAGAAAAAGTTTTGACGAGTATCACGTGGGAACACTTGTAATACCGATGTGTTGTGATTTAGCTCGTTCGGTCTAAAACAGCTTGATTTCGCTGTATTAAGCAAGAATACATGCTTTTCGCGCAGTTATAAAAGAAAAAGTTTTGACGCGTATCAGAGGAACACTTGTAAAACCGATGTGTTGTGATTTAGCTCATTTCGGTCTAAAACAGCTTGTTTCGCTGTATTAAGCAAGAATACATGCTTTTCGCGCAGTTATAAGAGAAAAAGTTTTGACGCGTATTAGAGAGACACTTGTAAAACCGATGTGTTCAGATTTACCTCGTTTCGGTCTAAAACAGCTTGTTTCGTTGTATTAAGCAAGAATACATGCTTTCGCGCAGTTATAAGAGAAAAAGTTTAGACGCGTATTAGAGAGACACTTGTAAAACCGATGTGTTGTGATTTTAGCTCGTTTCGGTCTAAACAGCTTGTTTCGTTGTATTAAGCAAGAATACATGCTTTTCGCGCAGTTATAAGAGAAAAAGTTTTGACGAGTATCACGTGGATACTTGTAAAACCGATGTGTTCAGATTTAGCTCGTTTCGGTCAAAAACAGCCTTGTTTCGTTGTATTAAGCACGAATACATGCTTTTCGCGCAGTAAAAGAGAAAAAGTTTTGACGAGTATCACGTGGAACACTTGTAATACCGATGTGTTGTGATTTAGCTCGTTTCGGTCTAAAACAGCTTGTTTCGCTGTATTAAGCAAGAATACATGCTTTTCGCGCCGTTATAAGAGAAAAAGTTTTGACGCTTATCAGAGGAACACTTGTAAAACCGATGTGTTGTGATTTAGCTCATTTCGGTCTAAAACAGCTTGTTTCGCTGTATTAAGCAAGAATACATGCTTTTCGCGCAGTTATAAGAGAAAAAGTTTTGACGCGTATCAGAGGAACACTTGTAAAACCGATGTGTTGTGATTTAGCTCGTTTCGGTCTAAACAGCTTGTTTCGCTGTATAAGCAAGAATACATGCTTTTACCGCGCAGTTATAAGAGAAAAAGTTTTGACGCGTATCAGAGGAACACTTGTAAAACCGATGTGTTGTGATTTAGCTCGTTTCGGTCTAAACAGCTTGTTTCGCTGTATTAAGCAAGAATACATGCTTTTCGCGCAGTTATAGAAGAAAAAGTTGGACGCGTATCAGAGACACTTGTAAAACCGATGTGTTGTGATTTAGCTCGTTTCGGTCTAAAACAGCTTGTTTCGTTGTATTAAGCACGAATACATGCTTTTCGCGCAGTTATAAGAGAAAAAGTTTTTGACGAGTATCACGTGGATACTTGTAAAACCGATGTGTTCAGATTTAGCTCGTTTCGGTCTAAAACAGCTTGTTTCGTTGTATTAAGCACGAATACATGCTTTTCGCGCAGTTATAAGAGAAAATGTTTTGACGCGTGTCACAGGGACACTTGTAAAACCGATGTGTTCAGATTTAGCTCGTTTCGGTCTAAAACAACTTGTTTCGTTGTATTAAGCACGAATACATGCTTTACGCGCAGTTATAGAAGAAAAAGTTTTGACGCCTATTAGAGAGACACTTGTAAAACCGATGTGTTATGATTTAGCTCGTTTCGGTCTAAAACAGCTTGTTTCGTTGTATTAAGCAAGAATACATGCTTTTCGCGCAGTTATAAGAGAGAAAGTTTTGACGAGTATCACGTGGCTACTTGTAAAACCGATGTGTTCAGATTTAGCTCGTTTCGGTCTAAAACAGCTTGTTTCGTTGTATAAGCAAGAATACATGCTTTACGCGCAGTTATAGAAGAAAAGTTTTGACGCGTATCAGAGAGACACTTGTAAAACCGATGTGTTGTGATTTAGCTCGTTTCGGTCTAAAACAGCTTGTTTCGTTGTATTGTAATGGGAAAACAGGGAGACAGGTCGCTAACCAGCAGAATACAGCAAGCAGCCAGCCAGCCAGCGCGAGACACTTCAACGTCTTCGAAGACACTTCAGCGCCACCTGAGAACACCAAGGTGGCATTACTCCCCCTCCAAAAAAAAGAAAAACAAAAGCGGGGTTGCAGTATGGGCAGTGGAAAGAGAAAAAAAAAACAGCACAAGCACAGAAAAATGTACAAGGGAGGTGGGCGAAGGTGTCCCACGCGAAAACTAGCAGAACACTGAGCGTGCTATCCATTACCGCGTGAAGTAGGGTTTCATGCGGACAACGTGCACAACCTCACAGCGGGGTGGACGACGCTGAGGCTGCACAGTCCCGTCAGGAAGGAACTTCGTAGGTCACTTCGGTGACGCGGCGCAAAACTCGTACGGTCCAAAGTAACGGCACATCAGTTTTTCAGACAAGCCTGGCGGCGTACCGGGGTCCACACCCAAACTTGGTCTCCCGGATGGTATTCGACGTGCCGATGACGGAGGTTGTAGCGGCGTGCATCCGTGCCCTGCTGCCGCTGAATGTGAAGACGGGCAAGTTGACGTGCTTCCTCGGCGCGCTGAGCGAACTGCTCGGCGTCTGGCGTGAGTGGGTGGTCATCAGTGCTGCATGGAAGCATTGCATCCAGCATCGTCTGAACGTCACGTCCGTAGACCAGACGAAATGGTGTAAATCGGGTCGTCTCCTGGGTGGCCGTGTTGTAAGCGTATGTGACGTACGGGAGAATCTCGTCCCAGGTTTTGTGCTGCGAGTCTATGTACATTGCGATCATGTCGGCGATCGTTTCTGTTGAGTCTCTCTGTGAGCCCGTTCGTCTGTGGGTGATAGGCAGTAGTTTTGCGATGGTTCGTGTGACTGAGCTCGAACACGTCGCGCATGAGCTGTGCCGTAAACGCCGTACCTCGATCAGTGATTACGTGGGACGGTGCGCCATGACGCAGCACGATTTGTTGCATAAAAAACTGGGCGATCTCAGATGACGTACCGCGCTGCACCGCTTTAGTTTCCGCATACCTTGTTAAATAGTCGGTCGCGATTATGATTCCATTTATGACCGGCCGATGACACAGGGAATGGGCCAGAAGATCGATGCCGACTTGATCAAAAGGCGTCCGAGGGGTTCAATAGGTTGGAGCAAGCCCGCTGGCTTGAGAGGAGGCGCCTTACGACGTTGGCAATCGCGGCAGCCTCTGACGTATACGCTGGGACGGCGTGAGAAAGTTTGGGCAATAATACGCCTGGCGCACGCGTGCAAGTGTGCGGGCAAAGCCCAAGTGGCCGGAGGTCGGCTCATCGTGACAAGCAAGAAGGATATCGGCGCGGAGATCTGCCGGAACGACGAGGAGATGCGCTCGGTCAACAGTGCTGGAGTTTTTCTTAAAACAAAATGCCGTTCCGGAGACAGAAGGCCGGCAGGTTTCTAGAAAATTGTCGGGGTACGACAGAAGCTCGGCCCTCCAGATAAATCAATGATAGGTCGCAGGTCTGGGTCAGCTCGCTGGCGGGTTCATTAGGTCTAAGGCGCTGACAACTCCAATAAAACCACTCTCGTCCTCTATGCTATCATCCGCTAACCCGACGGGGCGCGCGAGAGAGTGCGGTCAGCGTCTTCGTGCGTCTGGCCAGATTTGTGCACAATGGTGTAATCGAATTCTTGGAGGCGGAGGCTCCATCGGGCCTAGGCGCCCCGATGGGTCGCGAAGATTTGCAAGCCAGCACAACGAATGGTGGTCGGTAACTACTTTGAACGGGCGGCCGTAGAGGTACGGACGAAATTTCATGGTTGCCCACATAACCGCAAGGCATTCTTTTTCTGTGGTCGAATAGTTTGTTTCAGCGCGAGAAAGCGTGCGGCTTGCATACGCGATGACCCTTTCCACGACCACTTGGTGTTGGACGAGTACGGCGCTGAGGCCGACGTTGCTCGCGTCGGTGTGGACTTCGGTTTCAGCCTCTTCATCAAAGTGCGCAAGAACAGGGGATGTTAGCAGTCGTCTGCGCAGCTCGGCAAAAGCCTCCTGCTGCTCGGCAGCCCCACACGAACTGTGTATCATTGCGCGTGAGGTGGTACAGAGGGTGCGGCACGCCACAGGTCCGTCTTCCGCTGGGGTGATCGTCGATTGTCGATGTAGTACGTGTCGGGGTGTGCGGAAAACAGCGAGCCTTGATTGGACGGAGGAAACTGCGCCGAAGAGGCGCAGGACGTTGCAAGGCTTCAGCGTACGTTGGACGACGGCACTCCGTTGGTAAAGGCGGCGGGTCAACGGACGGGAACGAAGGTCTCAAGGCTTGAACCTCTTCGCGGACCAGGCTAGCGAGAGAGCCGGCCGTCGGCAGGGGAGCACCGAAAAGCGCCTGAGCTCTTCGCGCACAACGGAGCGGATCAGGTCGCGAAGAAGACAGGGTTAGCCCCGAAGGCAGGAAGCGGCTCTGTAAGTGAAGCGGCGAGTACCGGCCGGTCGTAGGTGGTAGACCGCCGCAAGAGCATCTTCTCCATCGTGACCGCCTCCGAGAGAAACTCAGCAACAGTCCCAGGTGGACTGCGCACGAGGCCAGCGAAAAGTTGCTCTTTACGCCGCGCATGAGATGGCGCACCTTTTTATCTTCGGGCATGGCCGGGTCAGCTCGCCGGAAGAGCCGAGTCATATCCTCCACGTACATGCTTACAGTCTCATTCGGCATCTGAATGCGAGACTGCAAAGCCCGTTCAGGCCCGTTCTCGACGATCCGTGCTGGTGTAGGTCTCCAGCAGGCGTCGGCGGAACTCGTGCCATGATGTTAGGGCGTCTTCTCGGTTTTCGTAACCAGGTACGTGCACCATCCTCGAGACTAAAGAAGACGTTCGAAGTTTAGCGGCGTCGTCCCACTGGTTGAATGAGGCCACGCGTTCAAACTCGAGAAGCCAGTCCTCTACGTCTTCGAGCTGACTGCCGTGGAATGGTTTGGGCAGTCGCGGATACTGCAAGGTGTAGTAGGCAGCAGCTGGCATGACAGGTCGATGGGTGGGTGCTCTGGCAGACTCCAAAAGCCCGTGTTCGCGGAGGTAGGCCTTGATTTCTCCGGCTAGCACGGTGCACGGGGGGTGTCCACTAGCGAAGGACTGGAGCCCAGGGTATCCGGAGGAGTATGAGTCATATACAGGGATCTTTACCCAGCACCTCCACCAAAATATGTAACGGAAAACAGGGAGACAGGTCGCCTAACCAGCAGAATACAGCAAGCAGCCAGCCAGCCAGCGCGAGACACTTCAACGTCTTCGAAGACACTTCAGCGCCACCTGAGAACACCAGGTGGCAGTATTAAGCAAGAATACATGCTTTTCGCGCAGTTATAGGAGAAAAAGTTTTGACGAGTATCACGTGGATACTTGTAAAACCGAAGTGTTCAGATTTAGCTCGTTTCGGTCTAAAACAGCTTGATTCGTTGTATTAAGCAAGAATACATGCTTTTCACGCAGTTATAAGAGAAAACGTTTTGACGCGTATCAGAGGAACACTTGTAAAACCGATGTGTTCAGATTTAACTCTTTTCGGACTAAAACAGCTTGTTTCGTTGTATTAAGCACGAATACATGCTTTTCGCGCAGTTATAAGGGAAAAAGTTTTGACGCGTATCACATGGACACTTGTAAAACCGATGTGTTCAGATTTAGCTCGTTTCGGTCTAAAACAGCTTGTTTCGCTGTATTAAGCAAGAATACATGCTTTTCGCGCAGTTATAAGAGAAAAAGTTTAAAGGCATGTCACAGAGGACACTTGTAAAACCGATGTGTTCAGGATTTACCTCGTTTCGGTCTAAACAGCTTGTTTCGTTGGACTAAGCAAGAATACATGCTTTTCGCGCAGTTATAAGAGAAAAAAGTTTTGATGCGTATCAGATAGAGGAACACTTGTAAAACCGATGTGTTCAGATTTAGCTCGTTTCGGTCTAAAACAGCTTGTTTCGTTGTATTAAGCAAGAATACATGCTTTTCGCGCAGTTATAAGAGAAAAAGTTTTGACGAGTATCACGTGGATACTTGTAAAACCGATGTGTTCAGATTTAGCTCGTTTCGGTCTAAAACAGCTTGTTTCGTTGTATTAAGCACGAATACATGCTTTTCGCGCAGTTATAAGAGAAAAAGTTTTGACGAGTATCACGTGGAACACTTGTAATACCGATGTGTTGTGATTTGGCACGTTTCGGTCTAAAACAGCTTGTTTCGTTGTATTAAGCAAGAATACATGCTTTTCACGCAGTTATAAGAGAAAAAGTTTTGACGCGTATCAGAGGAACACTTGTAAAAACCGATGTGTTCAGATTTAACTCTTTTCGGACTAAAACAGCTTGTTTCGTTGTACTAAGCACGAATACATGCTTTTCGCGCAGTTATAAGGGAAAAAGTTTTGACGCGTATCAGAGGAACACTTGTAAAACCGATGTGTTGTGATTAACCTCGTTTCGGTCTAAAACAGCTTGTTTCGCTGTATTAAGCAGAAATACATGCTTTTCGCGCAGTGATAAGAGAAAAAGCTTTAAAGGCGTGTCACAGGGACACACTTGTAAAACCGATGTGTTCAGATTTACCTCGTTTCGGTCTAAAACAGCTTGTTTCGTTGGACTAAGCACGAATACATGCTTTTCGCGCAGTTATAAGAGAAAAAGTTTTGACGAGTATCACGTGGATACTTGTAAAACCGATGTGTTCAGATTTAGCTCGTTTCGGTCTAAAACAGCTTGTTTCGTTGTATTAAGCACGAATATATGCTTTTCGCGCAGTTATAAGAGAAAAAGTTTTGACGAGTATCACGTGGAACACTTGTAATACCGATGTGTTGTGATTTAGCTCGTTTCGGTCTAAAACAGCTTGTTTCGCTGTATTAAGGAAGAATACATGCTTTTCGCGCAGTTATAAGAGAAAAAAATTTGACGCGTATCAGAGGAACACTTGTAAAACCGATGTGTTGTGATTTAGCTCGTTTTGGTCTAAAACAGCTTGTTTCGCTGTATTAAGCAGGAATACATGCTTTTCGCGCAGTTATAAGAGAAAAAGTTTTAAAGGCATGTCACAAGGACACTTGTAAAACCGATGTGTTCAGATTTACCTCGTTTCGGTCTAAAACAGCTTGTTTCGTTGGACTAAGCAAGAATACATGCTTTTCGCGCAGCTATAAGAGAAAAAAGAGTTGACGCGTATCAGAGGAACACTTGTAAAACCGATGTGTTGTGATTTAGCTCGTTTCGGTCTAAAACAGCTTGTTTCGCTGTATTAAGCAAGAATACATGCTTTTCGCGCAGTTATAAGAGAAAAAAATTTGACGCGTATCAGAGGAACACTTGTAAAACCGATGTGTTGTGATTTAGCTCGTTTTGGTCTAAAACAGCTTGTTTCGCTGTATTAAGCAGGAATACATGCTTTTCGCGCAGTTATAAGAGAAAAAGTTTTAAAGGCATGTCACAAGGACACTTGTAAAACCGATGTGTTCAGATTTACCTCGTTTCGGTCTAAAACAGCTTGTTTCGTTGGACTAAGCAAGAATACATGCTTTTCGCGCAGTTATAAGAGAAAAAAGTTTTGATGCGTATCAGAGGAACACTTGTAAAACCGATGTGTTCAGATTTAGCTCGTTTCGGTCTAAAACAGCTTGTTTCGTTGTATT
>NW_027526791.1:0-51931 GCF_052857255.1 Amblyomma americanum | reverse complement strand
AGACCGAAATGAGCTAAATCACAACACATCGGTTTTACAAGTGTTCCTCTGATACGCGTCAAAACTTTTTCTCTTATAACGGCGCGAAAAGCATGTATTCTTGCTTAATACAGCGAAACAAGCTGTTTTAGACCGAATCGAGCTAAATCACAACACATCGGTATTACAAGTGTTCCACGTGATACTCATCAAAACTTTTTCTCTTTTAACTGCGCGAAAAAGCATGTATTCGTGCTTAATACAACGAAACAAGCTGTTTTAGACCGAAACGAGCTAAATCTGCAAAAAAACGGTTTTACAAGTATCCACGTGATACTCGTCAAAACTTTTTCTCTTATAACGGCGCGAAAAGCATGTATTCTTGCTTAATACAACGAAACAAGCTGTTTTAGACCGAAACGAGCTAAATCACAACACATCGGTTTTACAAGTGTCTCTCTAATACGCGTCAAAACTTTTTCTCTTATAACTGCGCGAAAAGCATGTATTCTTGCTTAATACAACGAAACAAGCTGTTTTAGACCGAAACGAGCTAAATCTGAACACATCGGTTTTACAAGTATCCACGTGATACTCGTCAAAACTTTTTCTCTTATAACTGCGCGAAAAGCATGTATTCTTGCTTAATACAACGAAACAAGCTGTTTTAGACCGAAACGAGCTAAATCACAACACATCGGTTTACAAGTGTCTCTGATACGCGTCAAAACTTTTTCTTCTATAACTGCGCGAAGAGCATGTATTCTTGCTTAATACAGCGAAACAAGCTGTTTTAGACCGAAACGAGCTAAATCACAACACATCGGTTTTACAAGTGTTCCTCTGATACGCGTCAAAACTTTTTCTCTTATAACTGCGCGAAAAGCATGTATTCTTGCTTAATACAGCGAAACAAGCTGTTTTAGACCGAAACGAGCTAAATCACAACACATCGGTATTACAAGTGTTCCACGTGATACTCGTCAAAACTTTTTCTATTATAACTGCGCGAAAAAGCATGTATTCGTGCCTAATACAACGAAACAAGTTGTTTTAGACCGAAACGAGCTAAATCTGAACACATCGATTTTACAAGTATCCACGTGATACGCGTCAAAACTTTTTCTCTTCTAACTGCGCGAAAAGCATGTATTCTTGCTTAATACAACGACACAAGCTGTTTTAGACCGAAACGAGCTAAATCACAACACATCGGTTTTACAAGTGTCTCTGATACGCGTCAAACTTTTTCTTCTATAACTGCGCGTAAAGCATGTATTCGTGCTTAATACAACGAACAAGCTGTTTTAGACCGAAACGAGCTAAATCTGAACACATCGGTTTTACAAGTGTTCCTCTGATACGCGTCAAAACTTTTTCTCTTATAACTGCGCGAAAAGCATGTATTCTTGCTTAATACAGCGAAACAAGTTGTTTTAGACCGAACGAGCTAAATCACAACACATCGGTTTTACAAGTGTTCCTCTAATACGCGTCAAAACTTTTTCTCTTATAACTGCGCGAAAAGCATGTATTCTTGCTTAATACAGCGAAACAAGCTGTTTTAGACCGAAACGAGCTAAATCACAACACATCGGTTTACAAGTGTTCCTCTGATACGCGTCAAAACTTTTTCTCTTATAACTACGCGAAAAGCATGTATTCTTGCCTAATACAGCGAAACAAGCTGTTTTAGACCGAAATGAGCTAAATCACAACACATCGGTTTTACAAGTGTTCCTCTGATACGCGTCAAACTTTTTCTCTTATAACGGCGCGAAAAGCATGTATTCTTGCTTAATACAGCGAAACAAGCTGTTTTAGACCGGAAACGAGCTAAATCACAACACATCGGTATTACAAGTGTTCCACGTGATACTCGTCAAAACTTTTTCTCTTTTAACTGCGCGAAAAGCATGTATTCTTGCTTAATACAACGAAACAAGCTGTTTTAGACCGAAACGAGCTAAATCACAACACATCGGTTTACAAGTGTTCCTCTGATACGCGTCAAAACTTTTTCTCTTATAACTGCGCGAAAAGCATGTATTCTTGCTTAATACAGCGAAACAAGCTGTTTTAGACCGAAACGAGCTAAATCACAACACATCGGTTTTACAAGTGTTCCTCTGATACACGTCAAAACTTTTTCTCTTATAACTGCGCGAAAAGCATGTATTCTTGCTTAATACAGCGAAACAAGCTGTTTTAGACCGAAACGAGCTAAATCACAACACATCGGTTTTACAAGTGTTCCTCTGATACGCGTCAAACTTTTTCTCTTATAACTGCGCGAAAAGCTTGTATTCTTGCTTAATACAGCGAAACAAGCTGTTTTAGACCGAAATGAGCTAAATCACAACACATCGGTTTTACAAGTGTTCCTCTGATACGCGTCAAAACTTTTTCTCTTATAACGGCGCGAAAAGCATGTATTCTTGCTTAATACAGCGAAACAAGCTGTTTTAGACCGAATCGAGCTAAATCACAACACATCGGTATTACAAGTGTTCCACGTGATACTCATCAAAACTTTTTCTCTTTTAACTGCGCGAAAAGCATGTATTCGTGCTTAATACAACGAAACAAGCTGTTTTAGACCGAAACGAGCTAAATCTGCAAAAAAACGGTTTTACAAGTATCCACGTGATACTCGTCAAAACTTTTTCTCTTATAACTGCGCGAAAAGCATGTATTCTTGCTTAATACAACGAAACAAGCTGTTTTAGACCGAAACGAGCTAAATCACAACACATCGGTTTTACAAGTGTCTCTCTAATACGCGTCAAAACTTTTCTCTTTTAACTGCGCGAAAAGCATGTATTCATGCTTAATACAACGAAACAAGCTGTTTTTGACCGAAACGAGCTAAATCTGAACACATCGGTTTTACAAGTATAAACGTGATACTCGTCAAAACTTTTTCTCTTATAACTGCGCGAAAAGCATGTATTCTTGCTTAATACAACGAAACAAGCTGTTTTAGACCGAAACGAGCTAAATCACAACACATCGGTTTTACAAGTGTTCCTCTGATACGCGTCAAAACTTTTTCTTTTATAACTGCGCGAAAAGCATGTATTCTTGCTTAATACAGCGAATCAAGTTGTTTTAGACCGAAACGAGCTAAATCACAACACATCGGTATTACAAGTGTTCCACGTGATACTCGTCAAAACTTTTTCTCTTATAACTGCGCGAAAAGCATGTATTCTTGCTTAATACAGCGAAACAAGCTGTTTTAGACCGAAACGAGCTAAATCACAACACATCGGTATTACAAGTGTTCCACGTGATACTCGTCAAAACTTTTTCTCTTTTAACTGCGCGAAAAGCATGTATTCATGCTTAATACAACGAAACAAGCTGTTTTTGACCGAAACGAGCTAAATCTGAACACATCGGTTTTACAAGTATAAACGTGATACTCGTCAAAACTTTTTCTCTTATAACTGCGCGAAAAGCATGTATTCTTGCTTAATACAACGAAACAAGCTGTTTTAGACCGAAACGAGCTAAATCACAACACATCGGTTTTACAAGTGTTCCTCTGATACGCGTCAAAACTTTTTCTCTTATAACTGCGCGAAAAGCATGTATTCTTGCTTAATACAGCGAAACAAGCTGTTTTAGACCGAAACGAGCTAAATCACAACACATCGGTTTTACAAGCATTCCTCTGATACGCGTCAAAACTTTTTCTCTTATAACTGCGCGAAAAGCATGTATTCTTGCTTAATACAGCGAAACAAGCTGTTTTAGACCGAAACGAGCTAAATCACAACACATCGGTATTACAAGTGTTCCACGTGATACTCGTCAAAACTTTTTCTATTATAACTGCGCGAAAAGCATGTATTCTTGCCCTAATACAACGAAACAAGTTGTTTTAGACCGAAACGAGCTAAATCTGAACACATCGGTTTTACAAGTATCCACGTGATACGCGTCAAAACTTTTTCTCTTCTAACTGCGCGAAAAGCATGTATTCTTGCTTAATACAACGACACAAGCTGTTTTAGACCGAAACGAGCTAAATCACAACACATCGGTTTTACAAGTGTCTCTGATACGCGTCAAAACTTTTTCTCTTATAACTGCGCGAAAAGCATGTATTCTTGCTTAATACAGCGAAACAAGTTGTTTTAGACCGAAACGAGCTAAATCACAACACATCGGTTTTACAAGTGTTCCTCTAATACGCGTCAAAACTTTTTCTCTTATAACTGCGCGAAAAGCATGTATTCTTGCTTAATACAGCGAAACAAGCTGTTTTAGACCGAAACGAGCTAAATCACAACACATCGGTTTACAAGTGTTCCTCTGATACGCGTCAAAACTTTTTCTCTTATAACTGCGCGAAAAGCATGTATTCTTGCCTAATACAGCGAAACAAGCTGTTTTAGACCGAAATGAGCTAAATCACAACACATCGGTTTTACAAGTGTTCCTCTGATACGCGTCAAAACTTTTTCTCTTATAACGGCGCGAAAGCATGTATTCTTGCTTAATACAGCGAAACAAGCTGTTTTAGACCGAAACGAGCTAAATCACAACACATCGGTATTACAAGTGTTCCACGTGATACTCGTCAAAACTTTTTCTCTTTTAACTGCGCGAAAAGCATGTATTCTTGCTTAATACAACGAAACAAGCTGTTTTAGACCGAAACGAGCTAAATCACAACACATCGGTTTTACAAGTGTTCCTCTGATACGCGACAAAACTTTTTCTCTTATAACTGCGCGAAAAGCATGTATTCTTGCTTAATACAGTGAAACAAGCTGTTTTAGACCGAAATGAGCTAAATCACAACACATCGGTTTTACAAGTGTTTTTCTGATACGCGTCAAACTTTTTCTCTTATAACGGCGCGAAAAGCATGTATTCTTGCTTAATGCAGCGAAACAAGCTGTTTTAGACCGAAACGAGCTAAATCACAACACATCGGTATTACAAGTGTTCCACGTGATACTCGTCAAAACTTTTTCTCTTATAACTGCGCGAAAAGCATGTATTCGTGCTTAATACAACGAAACAAGCTGTTTTAGACCGAAACGAGCTAAATCTGAACACATCGGTTTTACAAGTATCCACGTGATACTCGTCAACTTTTTCTCTTATAACTGCGCGAAAAGCATGTATTCTTGCCTAATACAACGAAACAAGCTGTTTTAGACCGAAACGAGCTAAATCACAACACATCGGTTTTACAAGCGTCTCTGATACGCGTCAAAACTTTTTCTTCTATAACTGCGCGTAAAGCATGTATTCGTGCTTAATACAACGAAACAAGCTGTTTTAGACCGAAACGAGCTAAATCTGAACACATCGGTTTTACAAGTGTTCCTCTGATACGCGTCAAAACTTTTTCTCTTATAACTGCGCGAAAAGCATGTATTCTTGCTTAATACAGCGAAACAAGCTGTTTTAGACCGAAACGAGCTAAATCACAACACATCGGTTTTACAAGTGTTCCTCTGATACGCGTCAAAACTTTTTCTCTTATAACTGCGCGAAAAGCATGTATTCTTGCTTAATACAGCGAAACAAGCTGTTTTAGACCGAAACGAGCTAAATCACAACACATCGGTTTTACAAGTGTTCCTCTGATACGCGTCAAAACTTTTTCTCTTATAACTGCGCGAAAAGCTTGTATTCTTGCTTAATACAGCGAAACAAGCTGTTTTAGACCGAAATGAGCTAAATCACAACACATCGGTTTTACAAGTGTTCCTCTGATACGCGTCAAAACTTTTTCTCTTATAACGGCGCGAAAAGCATGTATTCTTGCTTAATACAGCGAAACAAGCTGTTTTAGACCGAATCGAGCTAAATCACAACACATCGGTATTACAAGTGTTCCACGTGATACTCATCAAAACTTTTTCTCTTTTAACTGCGCGAAAAGCATGTATTCGTGCTTAATACAACGAAACAAGCTGTTTTAGACCGAAACGAGCTAAATCTGCAAAAAAACGGTTTACAAGTATCCACGTGATACTCGTCAAAACTTTTTCTCTTATAACTGCGCGAAAAGCATGTATTCTTGCTTAATACAACGAAACAAGCTGTTTTAGACCGAAACGAGCTAAATCACAACACATCGGTTTTACAAGTGTCTCTCTAATACGCGTCAAAACTTTTTCTCTTATAACTGCGCGAAAAGCATGTATTCTTGCTTAATACAACGAAACAAGCTGTTTTAGACCGAAACGAGCTAAATCTGAACACATCGGTTTTACAAGTATCCACGTGATACTCGTCAAAACTTTTTCTCTTATAACTGCGCGAAAAGCATGTATTCTTGCTTAATACAACGAAACAAGCTGTTTTAGACCGAAACGAGCTAAATCACAACACATCGGTTTTACAAGTGTCTCTGATACGCGTCAAAACTTTTTCTTCTATAACTGCGCGAAGAGCATGTATTCTTGCTTAATACAGCGAAACAAGCTGTTTTAGACCGAAACGAGCTAAATCACAACACATCGGTTTTACAAGTGTTCCTCTGATACGCGTCAAAACTTTTTCTCTTATAACTGCGCGAAAAGCATGTATTCTTGCTTAATACAGCGAAACAAGCTGTTTTAGACCGAAACGAGCTAAATCACAACACATCGGTATTACAAGTGTTCCACGTGATACTCGTCAAAACTTTTTCTATTATAACTGCGCGAAAAGCATGTATTCGTGCCTAATACAACGAAACAAGTTGTTTTAGACCGAAACGAGCTAAATCTGAACACATCGGTTTTACAAGTATCCACGTGATACGCGTCAAAACTTTTTCTCTTCTAACTGCGCGAAAAGCATGTATTCTTGCTTAATACAACGACACAAGCTGTTTTAGACCGAAACGAGCTAAATCACAACACATCGGTTTTACAAGTGTCTCTGATACGCGTCAAAACTTTTTCTTCTATAACTGCGCGTAAAGCATGTATTCGTGCTTAATACAACGAAACAAGCTGTTTTAGACCGAAACGAGCTAAATCTGAACACATCGGTTTTACAAGTGTTCCTCTGATACGCGTCAAAACTTTTTCTCTTATAACTGCGCGAAAAGCATGTATTCTTGCTTAATACAGCGAAACAAGTTGTTTTAGACCGAAACGAGCTAAATCACAACACATCGGTTTTACAAGTGTTCCTCTAATACGCGTCAAAACTTTTTCTCTTATAACTGCGCGAAAAGCATGTATTCTTGCTTAATACAGCGAAACAAGCTGTTTTAGACCGAAACGAGCTAAATCACAACACATCGGTTTTACAAGTGTTCCTCTGATACGCGTCAAAACTTTTTCTCTTATAACTGCGCGAAAAGCATGTATTCTTGCCTAATACAGCGAAACAAGCTGTTTTAGACCGAAATGAGCTAAATCACAACACATCGGTTTTACAAGTGTTCCTCTGATACGCGTCAAAACTTTTTCTCTTATAACGGCGCGAAAAGCATGTATTCTTGCTTAATACAGCGAAACAAGCTGTTTTAGACCGAAACGAGCTAAATCACAACACATCGGTATTACAAGTGTTCCACGTGATACTCGTCAAAACTTTTTCTCTTTTAACTGCGCGAAAAGCATGTATTCTTGCTTAATACAACGAAACAAGCTGTTTTAGACCGAAACGAGCTAAATCACAACACATCGGTTTTACAAGTGTTCCTCTGATACGCGACAAAACTTTTTCTCTTATAACTGCGCGAAAAGCATGTATTCTTGCTTAATACAGTGAAACAAGCTGTTTTAGACCGAAATGAGCTAAATCACAACACATCGGTTTTACAAGTGTTCCTCTGATACGCGTCAAAACTTTTTCTCTTATAACGGCGCGAAAAGCATGTATTCTTGCTTAATGCAGCGAAACAAGCTGTTTTAGACCGAAACGAGCTAAATCACAACACATCGGTATTACAAGTGTTCCACGTGATACTCGTCAAAACTTTTTCTCTTATAACTGTGCGAAAAGCATGTATTCGTGCTTAATACAACGAAACAAGCTGTTTTAGACCGAAACGAGCTACATCTGAACACATCGGTTTTACAAGTATCCACGTGATACTCGTCAACTTTTTCTCTTATAACTGCGCGAAAAGCATGTATTCTTGCCTAATACAACGAAACAAGCTGTTTTAGACCGAAACGAGCTAAATCACAACACATCGGTTTTACAAGCGTCTCTGATACGCGTCAAAACTTTTTCTTCTATAACTGCGCTTAAAGCATGTATTCGTGCTTAATACAACGAAACAAGCTGTTTTAGACCGAAACGAGCTAAATCTGAACACATCGGTTTTACAAGTGTTCCTCTGATACGCGTCAAAACTTTTTCTCTTATAACTGCGCGAAAAGCATGTATTCTTGCTTAATACAGCGAAACAAGCTGTTTTAGACCGAAACGAGCTAAATCACAACACATCGGTTTTACAAGTGTTCCTCTGATACGCGTCAAAACTTTTTCTCTTATAACTGCGCGAAAAGCATGTATTCTTGCTTAATACAGCGAAACAAGCTGTTTTAGACCGAAACGAGCTAAATCACAACACATCGGTTTTACAAGTGTTCCTCTGATACGCGTCAAAACTTTTTCTCTTATAACTGCGCGAAAAGCTTGTATTCTTGCTTAATACAGCGAAACAAGCTGTTTTAGACCGAAATGAGCTAAATCACAACACATCGGTTTTACAAGTGTTCCTCTGATACGCGTCAAAACTTTTTCTCTTATAACGGCGCGAAAAGCATGTATTCTTGCTTAATACAGCGAAACAAGCTGTTTTAGACCGAATCGAGCTAAATCACAACACATCGGTATTACAAGTGTTCCACGTGATACTCATCAAAACTTTTTCTCTTTTAACTGCGCGAAAAGCATGTATTCGTGCTTAATACAACGAAACAAGCTGTTTTAGACCGAAACGAGCTAAATCTGCAAAAAAACGGTTTTACAAGTATCCACGTGATACTCGTCAAAACTTTTTCTCTTATAACTGCGCGAAAAGCATGTATTCTTGCTTAATACAACGAAACAAGCTGTTTTAGACCGAAACGAGCTAAATCACAACACATCGGTTTTACAAGTGTCTCTCTAATACGCGTCAAAACTTTTTCTCTTATAACTGCGCGAAAAGCATGTATTCTTGCTTAATACAACGAAACAAGCTGTTTTAGACCGAAACGAGCTAAATCTGAACACATCGGTTTTACAAGTATCCACGTGATACTCGTCAAAACTTTTTCTCTTATAACTGCGCGAAAAGCATGTATTCTTGCTTAATACAACGAAACAAGCTGTTTTAGACCGAAACGAGCTAAATCACAACACATCGGTTTTACAAGTGTCTCTGATACGCGTCAAAACTTTTTCTTCTATAACTGCGCGAAGAGCATGTATTCTTGCTTAATACAGCGAAACAAGCTGTTTTAGACCGAAACGAGCTAAATCACAACACATCGGTTTTACAAGTGTTCCTCTGATACGCGTCAAAACTTTTTCTCTTATAACTGCGCGAAAAGCATGTATTCTTGCCTAATACAGCGAAACAAGCTGTTTTAGACCGAAATGAGCTAAATCACAACACATCGGTTTTACAAGTGTTCCTCTGATACGCGTCAAAACTTTTTCTCTTATAACGGCGCGAAAAGCATGTATTCTTGCTTAATACAGCGAAACAAGCTGTTTTAGACCGAAACGAGCTAAATCGCAACACATCGGTATTACAAGGGTTCCACGTGATACTCGTCAAAACTTTTTCTCTTTTAACTGCGCGAAAAGCATGTATTCTTGCTTAATACAACGAAACAAGCTGTTTTAGACCGAAACGAGCTAAATCACAACAAATCGGTTTTACAAGTGTCTCTCTAATACGCGTCAAAACTTTTTCTCTTATAACTGCGTGAAAAGCATGTATTCTTGCTTAATACAACGAAACAAGCTGTTTTAGACCGAAACGAGCTAAATCTGAACACATCGGTTTTACAAGTATCCACGTGATACTCGTCAAAACTTTTTCTCTTTTAACTGCGCGAAAAGCATGTATTCGTGCTTAATACAACGAAACAAGCTGTTTTAGACCGAAACGAGCTAACTCTGAACACATCGGTTTTACAAGTATCCACGTTATACTCGTCAAAACTTTTTCTCTTATAACTGCGCGAAAAGCATGTATTCTTGCTTAATACAGCGAAACAAGCTGTTTTAGACCAAAACGAGCTAAATCACAACACATCGGTTTTACAAGTGTTCCTCTGACACGCGTCAAATTTTTTTCTCTTATAACTGCGCGAAAAGCATGTATTCTTGCTTAATACAGCGAAAGAAGCTGTTTTAGACCGAAACGAGCTAAATCACAACACATCGGTTTTACAAGTGTTCCTCTGATACGCGTCAACTCTTTTTTCTCTTATAGCTGCGCGAAAAGCATGTATTCGTGCTTAGTCCAAAGAAACAAGCTGTTTTTAGACCGAAACGAGGTAAATCTGAACACATCGGTTTTACAAGTGTCCCTGTGACAGGCCTTTAAAGTTTTTTCTCTTATCACTGCGCGAAAAGCATGTATTTCTGCTTAATACAGCGAAACAAGCTGTTTTACACCGAAACGAGCTAAATCACAACACATCGGTTTTACAAGTGTTCCTCTGATACGCGTCAAAACTTTTTCTCTTATAACTGCGCGAAAAGCATGTATTCTTGCTTAATACAGCGAAACAAGCTGTTTTAGACCGAAATGAGCTAAATCACAACACATCGGTTTTACAAGTGTTCCTCTGATACGCGTCAAAACTTTTTCTCTTTTAAGTGCGCGAAAAGCATGTATTCTTGCTTAATACAACGAAACAAGCTGTTTTAGACCGAAACGAGCTAAATCACAACACATCGGTTTTACAAGTGTTCCTCTGATACGCGACAAAACTTTTTCTCTTATAACTGCTCGAAAAGCATGTATTCTTGCTTAATACAGCGAAACAAGCTGTTTTAGACCGAAATGAGCTAAATCACAACACATCGGTTTTACAAGTGTTCCTCTGACACGCGTCAAATTTTTTTCTCTTATAACTGCGCGAAAAGCATGTATTCTTGCTTAATACAGCGAAAGAAGCTGTTTTAGACCGAAACGAGCTAAATCACAACACATCGGTTTTACAAGTGTTCCTCTGATACGCGTCAACTCTTTTTTCTCTTATAGCTGCGCGAAAAGCATGTATTCGTGCTTAGTCCAAAGAAACAAGCTGTTTTAGACCGAAACGAGGTAAATCTGAACACATCGGTTTTACAAGTGTCCCTGTGACACGCCTTTAAAGTTTTTTCTCTTATCACTGCGCGAAAAGCATGTATTTCTGCTTAATACAGCGAAACAAGCTGTTTTACACCGAAACGAGCTAAATCACCACACATCGGTTTTACAAGTGTTCCTCTGATACGCGTCAAAACTTTTTCTCTTATAACTGCGCGAAAAGCATGTATTCTTGCTTAATACAACGAAACAAGCTGTTTTAGACCGAAACGAGCTAAATCACAACACATCGGTTTTACAAGTGTTCCTCTGATACGCGACAAAGCTTTTTCTCTTATAACTGCTCGAAAAGCATGTATTCTTGCTTAATACAGCGAAACAAGCTGTTTTAGACCGAAATGAGCTAAATCACAACACATCGGTTTTACAAGTGTTCCTCTGATACGCGTCAAAACTTTTTCTCTTATAACGGCGCGAAAAGCATGTATTCTTGCTTAATGCAGCGAAACAAGCTGTTTTAGACCGAAACGAGCTAAATCACAACACATCGGTATTACAAGTGTTCCACGTGATACTCGTCAAAACTTTTTCTCTTTTAACTGCGCGAAAAGCATGTATTCGTGCTTAATACAACGAAACAAGCTGTTTTTGACCGAAACGACCTAAATCTGAACACATCGGTTTTACAAGTATCCACGTGATACTCGTCAAAACTTTTTCTCTTATAACTGCGCGAAAAGCATGTATTCTTGCTTAATACAACGAAACAAGCTGTTTTAGACCGAAACGAGCTAAATCACAACAAATCGGTTTTACAAGTGTTCCTCTGACACGCGTCAAATTTTTTTCTCTTATAACTGCGCGAAAAGCATGTATTCTTGCTTAATACAGCGAAAGAAGCTGTTTTAGACCGAAACGAGCTAAATCACAACACATCGGTTTTACAAGTTTTCCTCTGATACGCGTCAACTCTTTTTTCTCTTATAGCTGCGCGAAAAGCATGTATTCGTGCTTAGTCCAAAGAAACAAGCTGTTTTAGACCGAAACGAGGTAAATCTGAACACATCGGTTTTACAGGTGTCCCTGTGACACGCCTTTAAAGCTTTTTCTCTTATCACTGCGCGAAAAGCATGTATTTCTGCTTAATACAGCGAAACAAGCTGTTTTACACCGAAACGAGCTAAATCACAACACATCGGTTTTACAAGTGTTCCTCTGATACGCGTCTAAACTTTTTCTCTTATAACTGCGCGAAAAGCATGTATTAGTGCTTAATACAACGAAACAAGCTGTTTCAGACCGAAACGAGCTAAATCTGAACACATCGGTTTTACAAGTGTTCCTCTGATACGCGTCAAAACTTTTTCTCTTATAACTGCGCGAAAAGCATGTATTCTTGCTTAATACAGCGAAACAAGCTGTTTTAAACCGAAACGAGCTAAATCACAACACATCGGTATTACAAGTGTTCCACGTGATACTCGTCAAAACTTTTTCTCTTATACTGCGCGAAAAGCATGTATTCGTGCTTAATACAACGAAACAAGCTGTTTTAGACCGAAACGAGCTAAATCTGAACACATCGGTTTTACAAGTATCCACGTGATACTCGTCAACTTTTTCTCTTATAACTGCGCGAAAAGCATGTATTCTTGCCTAATACAACGAAACAAGCTGTTTTAGACCGAAACGAGTTAAATCACAACACATCGGTTTTACAAGTGTCTCTGATACGCGTCAAAACTTTTTCTTCTATAACTGCGCGTAAAGCATGTATTCGTGCTTAATACAACGAAACAAGCTGTTTTAGACCGAAACGAGCTAAATCTGAACACATCGGTTTTACAAGTGTTCCTCTGATACGCGTCAAAACTTTTTCTCTTATAACTGCGCGAAAAGCATGTATTCTTGCTTAATACAGCGAAACAAGCTGTTTTAGACCGAAACGAGCTAAATCACAACACATCGGTTTTACAAGTGTTCCTCTGATACACGTCAAAACTTTTTCTCTTATAACTGCGCGAAAAGCATGTATTCTTGCTTAATACAGCGAAACAAGCTGTTTTAGACCGAAACGAGCTAAATCACAACACATCGGTTTTACAAGTGTTCCTCTGATACGCGTCAAAACTTTTTCTCTTATAACTGCGCGAAAAGCTTGTATTCTTGCTTAATACAGCGAAACAAGCTGTTTTAGACCGAAATGAGCTAAATCACAACACATCGGTTTTACAAGTGTTCCTCTGATACG
Organism: Amblyomma americanum; assembly: GCF_052857255.1. Lineage (NCBI taxonomy): Eukaryota > Metazoa > Arthropoda > Arachnida > Ixodida > Ixodidae > Amblyomma > Amblyomma americanum. The sequence continues at coordinate 38,465 of NW_027526791.1, read as the reverse complement.
CGTCAAAACTTTTTCTCTTATAACGGCGCGAAAAGCATGTATTCTTGCTTAATACAGCGAAACAAGCTGTTTTAGACCGAAACGAGCTAAATCACAACACATCGGTATTACAAGTGTTCCACGTGATACTCGTCAAAACTTTTTCTCTTTTAACTGCGCGAAAAGCATGTATTCATGCTTAATACAACGAAACAAGCTGTTTTTGACCGAAACGAGCTAAATCTGAACACATCGGTTTTACAAGTATAAACGTGATACTCGTCAAAACTTTTTCTCTTATAACTGCGCGAAAAGCATGTATTCTTGCTTAATACAACGAAACAAGCTGTTTTAGACCGAAACGAGCTAAATCACAACACATCGGTTTTACAAGTGTTCCTCTGATACGCGTCAAAACTTTTTCTCTTATAACTGCGCGAAAAGCATGTATTCTTGCTTAATACAGCGAAACAAGCTGTTTTAGACCGAAACGAGCTAAATCACAACACATCGGTTTTACAAGCATTCCTCTGATACGCGTCAAAACTTTTTCTCTTATAACTGCGCGAAAAGCATGTATTCTTGCTTAATACAGCGAAACAAGCTGTTTTAGACCGAAACGAGCTAAATCACAACACATCGGTATTACAAGTGTTCCACGTGATACTCGTCAAAACTTTTTCTATTATAACTGCGCGAAAAGCATGTATTCGTGCCTAATACAACGAAACAAGTTGTTTTAGACCGAAACGAGCTAAATCTGAACACATCGGTTTTACAAGTATCCACGTGATACGCGTCAAAACTTTTTCTCTTCTAACTGCGCGAAAAGCATGTATTCTTGCTTAATACAACGACACAAGCTGTTTTAGACCGAAACGAGCTAAATCACAACACATCGGTTTTACAAGTGTCTCTGATACGCGTCAAAACTTTTTCTTCTATAACTGCGCGTAAAGCATGTATTCGTGCTTAATACAACGAAACAAGCTGTTTTAGACCGAAACGAGCTAAATCTGAACACATCGGTTTTACAAGTGTTCCTCTGATACGCGTCAAAACTTTTTCTCTTATAACTGCGCGAAAAGCATGTATTCTTGCTTAATACAGCGAAACAAGTTGTTTTAGACCGAAACGAGCTAAATCACAACACATCGGTTTTACAAGTGTTCCTCTAATACGCGTCAAAACTTTTTCTCTTATAACTGCGCGAAAAGCATGTATTCTTGCTTAATACAACGAAACAAGCTGTTTTAGACCGAAACGAGCTAAATCACAACACATCGGTTTTACAAGTGTTCCTCTGATACGCGTCAAAACTTTTTCTCTTATAACTGCGCGAAAAGCATGTATTCTTGCTTAATACAGCGAAACAAGCTGTTTTAGACCGAAACGAGCTAAATCACAACACATCGGTTTTACAAGCATTCCTCTGATACGCGTCAAAACTTTTTCTCTTATAACTGCGCGAAAAGCATGTATTCTTGCTTAATACAGCGAAACAAGCTGTTTTAGACCGAAACGAGCTAAATCACAACACATCGGTATTACAAGTGTTCCACGTGATACTCGTCAAAACTTTTTCTATTATAACTGCGCGAAAAGCATGTATTCGTGCCTAATACAACGAAACAAGTTGTTTTAGACCGAAACGAGCTAAATCTGAACACATCGGTTTTACAAGTATCCACGTGATACGCGTCAAAACTTTTTCTCTTCTAACTACGCGAAAAGCATGTATTCTTGCTTAATACAACGACACAAGCTGTTTTAGACCGAAACGAGCTAAATCACAACACATCGGTTTTACAAGTGTCTCTGATACGCGTCAAAACTTTTTCTTCTATAACTGCGCGAAAAGCATGTATTCTTGCCTAATACAGCGAAACAAGCTGTTTTAGACCGAAATGAGCTAAATCACAACACATCGGGTTTACAAGTGTTCCTCTGATACGCGTCAAAACTTTTTCTCTTATAACGGCGCGAAAAGCATGTATTCTTGCTTAATACAGCGAAACAAGCTGTTTTAGACCGAAACGAGCTAAATCACAACACATCGGTATTACAAGTGTTCCACGTGATACTCGTCAAAACTTTTTCTCTTTTAACTGCGCGAAAAGCATGTATTCTTGCTTAATACAACGAAACAAGCTGTTTTAGACCGAAACGAGCTAAATCACAACACATCGGTTTTACAAGTGTTCCTCTGATACGCGACAAAACTTTTTCTCTTATAACTGCGCGAAAAGCATGTATTCTTGCTTAATACAGTGAAACAAGCTGTTTTAGACCGAAATGAGCTAAATCACAACACATCGGTTTTACAAGTGTTCCTCTGATACGCGTCAAAACTTTTTCTCTTATAACGGCGCGAAAAGCATGTATTCTTGCTTAATGCAGCGAAACAAGCTGTTTTAGACCGAAACGAGCTAAATCACAACACATCGGTATTACAAGTGTTCCACGTGATACTCGTCAAAACTTTTTCTCTTATAACTGCGCGAAAAGCATGTATTCGTGCTTAATACAACGAAACAAGCTGTTTTAGACCGAAACGAGCTAAATCTGAACACATCGGTTTTACAAGTATCCACGTGATACTCGTCAACTTTTTCTCTTATAACTGCGCGAAAAGCATGTATTCTTGCCTAATACAACGAAACAAGCTGTTTTAGACCGAAACGAGCTAAATCACAACACATCGGTTTTACAAGCGTCTCTGATACGCGTCAAAACTTTTTCTTCTATAACTGCGCGTAAAGCATGTATTCGTGCTTAATACAACGAAACAAGCTGTTTTAGACCGAAACGAGCTAAATCTGAACACATCGGTTTTACAAGTGTTCCTCTGATACGCGTCAAAACTTTTTCTCTTATAACGGCGCGAAAAGCATGTATTCTTGCTTAATACAGCGAAACAAGCTGTTTTAGACCGAATCGAGCTAAATCACAACACATCGGTATTACAAGTGTTCCACGTGATACTCATCAAAACTTTTTCTCTTTTAACTGCGCGAAAAGCATGTATTCGTGCTTAATACAACGAAACAAGCTGTTTTAGACCGAAACGAGCTAAATCTGCAAAAAAACGGTTTTACAAGTATCCACGTGATACTCGTCAAAACTTTTTCTCTTATAACTGCGCGAAAAGCATGTATTCTTGCTTAATACAACGAAACAAGCTGTTTTAGACCGAAACGAGCTAAATCACAACACATCGGTTTTACAAGTGTCTCTCTAATACGCGTCAAAACTTTTTCTCTTATAACTGCGCGAAAAGCATGTATTCTTGCTTAATACAACGAAACAAGCTGTTTTAGACCGAAACGAGCTAAATCTGAACACATCGGTTTTACAAGTATCCACGTGATACTCGTCAAAACTTTTTCTCTTATAACTGCGCGAAAAGCATGTATTCTTGCTTAATACAGCGAAACAAGCTGTTTTAGACCGAAATGAGCTAAATCACAACACATCGGTTTTACAAGTGTTCCTCTGATACGCGTCAAAACTTTTTCTTTTATAACTGCGCGAAAAGCATGTATTCTTGCTTAATACAGCGAATCAAGTTGTTTTAGACCGAAACGAGCTAAATCACAACACATCGGTATTACAAGTGTTCCACGTGATACTCGTCAAAACTTTTTCTCTTATAACTGCGCGAAAAGCATGTATTCTTGCTTAATACAACGAAACAAGCTGTTTTAGACCGAAACGAGCTAAATCACAACACATCGGTTTTGCAAGTGTTCCTCTGATACGCGTCAAAACTTTTTCTCTTATAACTGCGCGAAAAGCATGTATTCTTGCTTAATACAGCGAAACAAACTGTTTTAGACCGAAACGAGCTAAATCACAACACATCGGTTTTACAAGCATTCCTCTGATACGCGTCAAAACTTTTTCTCTTATAACTGCGCGAAAAGCATGTATTCTTGCTTAATACAGCGAAACAAGCTGTTTTAGACCGAAACGAGCTAAATCACAACACATCGGTATTACAAGTGTTCCACGTGATACTCGTCAAAACTTTTTCTATTATAACTGCGCGAAAAGCATGTATTCGTGCCTAATACAACGAAACAAGTTGTTTTAGACCGAAACGAGCTAAATCTGAACACATCGGTTTTACAAGTATCCACGTGATACGCGTCAAAACTTTTTCTCTTATAACTGCGCGAAAAGCATGTATTCTTGCTTAATACAACGACACAAGCTGTTTTAGACCGAAACGAGCTAAATCACAACACATCAGTTTTACAAGTGTCTCTGATACGCGTCAAAACTTTTTCTTCTATAACTGCGCGTAAAGCATGTATTCGTGCTTAATACAACGAAACAAGCTGTTTTAGACCGAAACGAGCTAAATCTGAACACATCGGTTTTACAAGTGTTCCTCTGATACGCGTCAAAACTTTTTCTCTTATAACTGCGCGAAAAGCATGTATTCTTGCTTAATACAGCGAAACAAGTTGTTTTAGACCGAAACGAGCTAAATCACAACACATCGGTTTTACAAGTGTTCCTCTAATACGCGTCAAAACTTTTTCTCTTATAACTGCGCGAAAAGCATGTATTCTTGCTTAATACAGCGAAACAAGCTGTTTTAGACCGAAACGAGCTAAATCACAACACATCGGTTTTACAAGTGTTCCTCTGATACGCGTCAAAACTTTTTCTCTTATAACTGCGCGAAAAGCATGTATTCTTGCCTAATACAGCGAAACAAGCTGTTTTAGACCGAAATGAGCTAAATCACAACACATCGGTTTTACAAGTGTTCCTCTGATACGCGTCAAAACTTTTTCTCTTATAACGGCGCGAAAAGCATGTATTCTTGCTTAATACAGCGAAACAAGCTGTTTTAGACCGAAACGAGCTAAATCACAACACATCGGTATTACAAGTGTTCCACGTGATACTCGTCAAAACTTTTTCTCTTTTAACTGCGCGAAAAGCATGTATTCTTGCTTAATACAACGAAACAAGCTGTTTTAGACCGAAACGAGCTAAATCACAACAAATCGGTTTTACAAGTGTTCCTCTGATACGCGACAAAACTTTTTCTCTTATAACTGCGCGAAAAGCATGTATTCTTGCTTAATACAGCGAAACAAGCTGTTTTAGACCGAAATGAGCTAAATCACAACACATCGGTTTTACAAGTGTTCCTCTGATACGCGTCAAAACTTTTTCTCTTATAACGGCGCGAAAAGCATGTATTCTTGCTTAATGCAGCGAAACAAGCTGTTTTAGACCGAAACGAGCTTAATCACAACACATCGGTATTACAAGTGTTCCACGTGATACTCGTCAAAACTTTTTCTCTTTTAACTGCGCGAAAAGCATGTATTCGTGCTTAATACAACGAAACAAGCTGTTTTTGACCGAAACGAGCTAAATCTGAACACATCGGTTTTACAAGTATCCACGTGATACTCGTCAAAACTTTTTCTCTTATAACTGCGCGAAAAGCATGTATTCTTGCTTAATACAACGAAACAAGCTGTTTTAGACCGAAACGAGCTAAATCACAACAAATCGGTTTTACAAGTGTCTCTCTAATACGCGTCAAAACTTTTTCTCTTATAACTGCGCGAAAAGCATGTATTCTTGCTTAATACAACGAAACAAGCTGTTTTAGACCGAAACGAGCTAAATCTGAACACATCGGTTTTACAAGTATCCACGTGATACTCGTCAAAACTTTTTCTCTTATAACTGCGCGAAAAGCATGTATTCTTGCTTAATACAGCGAAACAAGCTGTTTTAGACCGAAATGAGCTAAATCACAACACATCGGTTTTACAAGTGTTCCTCTGATACGCGTCAAAACTTTTTCTCTTATAACGGCGCGAAAAGCATGTATTCTTGCTTAATACAGCGAATCAAGCTGTTTTAGACCGAAACGAGCTAAATCAGAACACATCGGTATTACAAGTGTTCCACGTGATACTCGTCAAAACTTTTTCTCTTTTAACTGCGCGAAAAGCATGTATTCGTGCTTAATACAACGAAACAAGCTGTTTTTGACCGAAACGAGCTAAATCTGAACACATCGGTTTTACAAGTATCCACGTGATACTCGTCAAAACTTTTTCTCTTATAACTGCGCGAAAAGCATGTATTCTTGCTTAATACAACGAAACAAGCTGTTTTAGACCGAAACGAGCTAAATCACAACATATCGGTTTTACAAGTGTCTCTCTAATACGCGTCGAAACTTTTTCTCCTATAACTGCGCGAAAAGCATGTATTCTTGCTTAATACAACGAAACAAGCTGTTTTAGACCGAAACGAGCTAACTCTGAACACATCGGTTTTACAAGTATCCACGTGATACTCGTCAAAACTTTTTCTCTTATAACTGCGCGAAAAGCATGTATTCTTGCTTAATACAGCGAAACAAGCTGTTTTAGACCAAAACGAGCTAAATCACAACACATCGGTTTTACAAGTGTTCCTCTGACACGCGTCAAATTTTTTTCTCTTATAACTGCGCGAAAAGCATGTATTCTTGCTTAATACAGCGAAAGAAGCTGTTTTAGACCGAAACGAGCTAAATCACAACACATCGGTTTTACAAGTGTTCCTCTGATACGCGTCAACTCTTTTTTCTCTTATAGCTGCGCGAAAAGCATGTATTCGTGCTTAGTCCAAAGAAACAAGCTGTTTTAGACCGAAACGAGGTAAATCTGAACACATCGGTTTTACAAGTGTCCCTGTGACACGCCTTTAAAGTTTTTTCTCTTATCACTGCGCGAAAAGCATGTATTTCTGCTTAATACAGCGAAACAAGCTGTTTTACACCGAAACGAGCTAAATCACAACACATCGGTTTTACAAGTGTTCCTCTGATACGCGTCTAAACTTTTTCTCTTATAACTGCGCGAAAAGCATGTATTCGTGCTTAATACAACGAAACAAGCTGTTTCAGACCGAAACGAGCTAAATCTGAAAACATCGGTTTTACAAGTGTTCCTCTGATACGCGTCAAATCTTTTTCTCTTATAACTGCGCGAAAAGCATGTATTCTTGCTTAATACAGCGAAACAAGTTGTTTTAAACCGAAACGAGCTAAATCACAACACATCGGTATTACAAGTGTTCCACGTGATACTCGTCAAAACTTTTTCTCTTATAACTGCGCGAAAAGCATGTATTCGTGCTTAATACAACGAAACAAGCTGTTTTAGACCGAAAAGAGCGAAATCTGAACACATCGGTTTTACAAGTATCCACGTGATACTCGTCAACTTTTTCTCTTATAACTGCGCGAAAAGCATGTATTCTTGCTTAATACAACGAAACAAGCTGTTTTAGACCTAAACGAGCTAAATTACAACACATCGGTTTTACAAGTGTCTCTGATACGCGTCAAAACTTTTTCTTCTATAACTGCGCGTAAAGCATGTATTCGTGCTTAATACAACGAAACAAGCTGTTTTAGACCGAAACGAGCTAAATCTGAACACATCGGTTTTACAAGTGTTCCTCTGATACGCGTCAAAACTTTTTCTCTTATAACTGCGCGAAAAGCATGTATTCTTGCTTAATACAGCGAAACAAGCTGTTTTAGACCGAAACGAGCTAAATCACAACACATCGGTTTTACAAGTGTTCCTCTGATACGCGTCAAAACTTTTTCTCTTATAACTGCGCGAAAAGCATGTATTCTTGCTTAATACAGCGAAACAAGCTGTTTTAGACCGAAACGAGCTAAATCACAACACATCGGTTTTACAAGTGTTCCTCTGATACGCGTCAAAACTTTTTCTCTTATAACTGCGCGAAAAGCTTGTATTCTTGCTTAATACAGCGAAACAAGCTGTTTTAGGCCGAAACGAGCTAAATCTGAACACATCGGTTTTACAAGTATCCACGTGATACTCGTCAAAACTTTTTCTCTTATAACTGCGCGAAAAGCTTGTATTCTTGCTTAATACAACGAAACAAGCTGTTTTAGACCGAAACGATCTAAATCACAACATATCGGTTTTACAAGTGTCTCTCTAATACGCGTCGAAACTTTTTCTCTTATAACTGCGCGAAAAGCATGTATTCTTGCTTAATACAACGAAACAAGCTGTTTTAGACCGAAACGAGCTAACTCTGAACACATCGGTTTTACAAGTATCCACGTGATACTCGTCAAAACTTTTTCTCTTATAACTGCGCGAAAAGCATGTATTCTTGCTTAATACAGCGAAACAAGCTGTTTTAGACCAAAACGAGCTAAATCACAACACATCGGTTTTACAAGTGTTCCTCTGACACGCGTCAAATTTTTTTCTCTTATAACTGCGCGAAAAGCATGTATTCTTGCTTAATACAGCGAAAGAAGCTGTTTTAGACCGAAACGAGCTAAATCACAACACATCGGTTTTACAAGTGTTCCTCTGATACGCGTCAACTCTTTTTTCTCTTATAGCTGCGCGAAAAGCATGTATTCGTGCTTAGTCCAAAGAAACAAGCTGTTTTAGACCGAAACGAGGTAAATCTGAACACATCGGTTTTACAAGTGTCCCTGTGACACGCCTTTAAAGTTTTTTCTCTTATCACTGCGCGAAAAGCATGTATTTCTGCTTAATACAGCGAAACAAGCTGTTTTACACCGAAACGAGCTAAATCACAACACATCGGTTTTACAAGTGTTCCTCTGATACGCGTCTAAACTTTTTCTCTTATAACTGCGCGAAAAGCATGTATTCGTGCTTAATACAACGAAACAAGCTGTTTCAGACCGAAACGAGCTAAATCTGAAAACATCGGTTTTACAAGTGTTCCTCTGATACGCGTCAAATCTTTTTCTCTTATAACTGCGCGAAAAGCATGTATTCTTGCTTAATACAGCGAAACAAGCTGTTTTAAACCGAAACGAGCTAAATCACAACACATCGGTATTACAAGTGTTCCACGTGATACTCGTCAAAACTTTTTCTCTTATAACTGCGCGAAAAGCATGTATTCGTGCTTAATACAACGAAACAAGCTGTTTTAGACCGAAACGAGCTAAATCTGAACACATCGGTTTTACAAGTGTTCCTCTGATACGCGTCAAAACTTTTTCTCTTATAACTGCGCGAAAAGCATGTATTCTTGCTTAATACAGCGAAGCAAGCTGTTTTAGACCGAAACGAGCTAAATCACAACACATCGGTTTTACAAGTATCCACGTGATACTCGTCAAAACTTTTTCTCTTATAACTGCGCGAAAAGCATGTATTCTTGCTTAATACAACGAAACAAGCTGTTTTAGACCGAAAAGAGCTAAATCACAACACATCGGTTTTACAAGTGTCTCTCTAATACGCGTCAAAACTTTTTCCCTTATAACTGCGCGAAAAGCATGTATTCTTGCTTAATACAGCGAAACAAGCTGTTTTAGACCAAAACGAGCTAAATCACAACACATCGGTTTTACAAGTGTTCCTCTGACACGCGTCAAATTTTTTTCTCTTATAACTGCGCGAAAAGCATGTATTCTTGCTTAATACAGCGAAACAAGCTGTTTTAGACCGAAACGAGCTAAATCACAACACATCGGTTTTACAAGTATCCACGTGATACTCGTCAAAACTTTCTCTCTTATAACTGCGCGAAAACATGTATTCGGGCTTAATACAACGAAACAAGCTGTTTTAGACCAAAACGAGCTAAATCTGAACACATCGGTTTTCCAAGTGTCCATGTGATACGCGTCAAAACTTTTTCCCTTATAACTGCGCGAAAAGCATGTATTCGTGCTTAATACAACGAAACAAGCTGTTTTAGTCCGAAAAGAGTTAAATCTGAACACATCGGTTTTACAAGTGTTCCTCTGATAAGCGTCAAAACTTTTTCTCTTATAACTGCGCGAAAAGCATGTATTCTTGCTTAATACAACGAAACAAGCTGTTTTAGACCGAAACGAGCCAAATCACAACACATCGGTATTACAAGTGTTCCACGTGATACTCGTCAAATCTTTTTCTCTTATAACTGCGCGAAAAGCATGTATTCGTGCTTAATACAACAAAACAAGTTGTTTTAGACCGAAACGAGCTAAATCTGAACACATCGGTTTTACAGGTGTCTCTGATACGCGTCAAAACTTTTTCTTCTATAACTGCGCGTAAAGCATGTATTCGTGCTTAATACAACGAAACAAGCTGTTTTAGACCGAAACGAGCTAAATCTGAACACATCGGTTTTACAAGTGTTCCTCTGATACGCGTCAAAACTTTTTCTCTTATAACTGCGCGAAAAGCATGTATTCGTGCTTAATACAACGAAACAAGTTGTTTTAGACCGAAACGAGCTAAATCTGAACACATCGGTTTTACAAGTATCCACGTGATACTCGTCAAAACTTTTTCTCTTATAACTGCGCGAAAAGCATGTATTCTTGCTTAATACAACGAAACAAGCTGTTTTAGACCGAAACGAGCTAAATCACAACACATCGGTTTTACAAGTGTCTCTCTAATACGCGTCAAAACTTTTTCTCTTATAACTGCGCGAAAAGCATGTATTCTTGCTTAATACAACGACACAAGCTGTTTTAGACCGAAACGAGCTAAATCACAACACATCGGTATTACAAGTGTTCCACGTGATACTCGTCAAAACTTTTTCTCTTATAACTGCGCGAAAAGCATGTATTCTTGCTTAATACAACGAAACAAGCTGTTTTAGACCGAAACGAGCTAAATCACAACACATCGGTTTTACAAGTGTCTCTGATACGCGTCAAAACTTTTTCTTCTATAACTGCGCGAAGAGCATGTATTCTTGCTTAATACAGCGAAACAAGCTGTTTTAGACCGAAACGAGCTAAATCACAACACATCGGTTTTACAAGTGTTCCTCTGATACGCGTCAAAACTTTTTCTCTTATAACTGCGCGAAAAGCATGTATTCTTGCCTAATACAGCGAAACAAGCTGTTTTAGACCGAAACGAGCTAAATCGCAACACATCGGTATTACAAGTGTTCCACGTGATACTCGTCAAAACTTTTTCTCTTATAACTGCGCGAAAAGCATGTATTCTTGCTTAATACAACGAAACAAGCTGTTTTAGACCGAAACGAGCTAAATCACAACAAATCGGTTTTACAAGTGTCTCTCTAATACGCGTCAAAACTTTTTCTCTCATAACTGCGCGAAAAGCATGTATTCTTGCTTAATACAACGAAACAAGCTGTTTTAGACCGAAACGAGCTAAATCTGAACACATCGGTTTTACAAGTATCCACGTGATACTCGTCAAAACCTTTTCTCTTATAACTGCGCGAAAAGCATGTATTCTTGCTTAATACAACGAAACAAGCTGTTTTAGACCGAAATGAGCTAAATCACAACACATCGGTTTTACAAGTGTTCCTCTGATACGCGTCAAAACTTTTTCTTTTATAACTGCGCGAAAAGCATGTATTCTTGCTTAATACAGCGAATCAAGCTGTTTTAGACCGAAACGAGCTAAATCACAACACATCGGTATTACAAGTGTTCCACGTGATACTCGTCAAAACTTTTTCTCTTATAACTGCGCGAAAAGCATGTATTCGTGCTTAATACAACGAAACAAGCTGTTTTAGACCGAAACGAGCTAAATCTGAACAAATCGGTTTTACAAGTATCCACGTGATACTCGTCAAAACTTTTTCTCTTATAACTGCGCGAAAAGCATGTATTCTTGCTTAATACAACGAAACAAGCTGTTTTAGACCGAAAAGAGCTAAATCACAACACATCGGTTTTACAAGTGTCTCTCTAATACGCGTCAAAACTTTTTCTCTTATAACTGCGCGAAAAGCATGTATTCTTGCTTAATACAGCGAAACAAGCTGTTTTTGACCGAAACGAGTTAAATCTGAACACATCGGTTTTACAAGTATCCACGTGATACTCGTCAAAACTTTTTCTCTTATAACTGCGCGAAAAGCATGTATTCTTGCTTAATACAACGAAACAAGCTGTTTTAGACCGAAACGAGCTAAATCACAACAAATCGGTTTTACAAGTGTCTCTCTAATACGCGTCAAAACTTTTTCTCTTATAACTGCGCGAAAAGCATGTATTCTTGCTTAATACAACGAAACAAGCTGTTTTAGACCGAAACGAGCTAAATCTGAACACATCGGTTTTACAAGTATCCACGTGATACTCGTCAAAACTTTTTCTCTTATAACTGCGCGAAAAGCATGTATTCTTGCTTAATACAACGAAACAAGCTGTTTTAGACCGAAAAGAGCTAAATCACAACACATCGGTTTTACAAGTGTCTCTCTAATACGCGTCAAAACTTTTTCTCTTATAACTGCGCGAAAAGCATATATTCTTGCTTAATACAGCGAAACAAGCTGTTTTAGACCAAAACGAGCTAAGTCACAACACATCGGTTTTACAAGTGTTCCTCTGACACGCGTCAAATTTTTTTCTCTTATAACTGCGCGAAAAGCATGTATTCTTGCTTAATACAGCGAAACAAGCTGTTTTAGACCGAAACGAGCTAAATCACAACACATCGGTTTTACAAGTATCCACGTGATACTCGTCAAAACTTTCTCTCTTATAACTGCGCGAAAACATGTATTCGGGCTTAATACAACGAAACAAGCTGTTTTAGACCAAAACGAGCTAAATCTGAACACATCGGTTTTCCAAGTGTCCATGTGATACGCGTCAAAACTTTTTCCCTTATAACTGCGCGAAAAGCATGTATTCGTGCTTAATACAACGAAACAAGCTGTTTTAGTCCGAAAAGAGTTAAATCTGAACACATCGGTTTTACAAGTGTTCCTCTGATACGCGTCAAAACTTTTTCTCTTATAACTGCGCGAAAAGCATGTATTCTTGCTTAATACAACGAAACAAGCTGTTTTAGACCGAAACGAGCCAAATCACAACACATCGGTATTACAAGTGTTCCACGTGATACTCGTCAAATCTTTTTCTCTTATAACTGCGCGAAAAGCATGTATTCGTGCTTAATACAACAAAACAAGTTGTTTTAGACCGAAACGAGCTAAATCTGAACACATCGGTTTTACAGGTGTCTCTGATACGCGTCAAAACTTTTTCTTCTATAACTGCGCGTAAAGCATGTATTCGTGCTTAATACAACGAAACAAGCTGTTTTAGACCGAAACGAGCTAAATCTGAACACATCGGTTTTACAAGTGTTCCTCTGATAGGCGTCAAAACTTTTTCTCTTATAACTGCGCGAAAAGCATGTATTCTTGCTTAATACAGCGAAACAAGTTGTTTTAGACCGAAACGAGCTAAATCACAACACATCGGTTTTACAAGTGTTCCTCTAATACGCGTCAAAACTTTTTCTCTTATAACTGCGCTAAAAGCATGTATTCTTGCTTAATACAGCGAAACAAGTTGTTTTAGACCGAAACGAGCTAAATCACAACACATCGGTATCACAAGTGTTCCACGTGATACTCGTCAAAACTTTTTCTCTTATAACTGCGCGAAAAGCATGTATTCATGCTTAATACAACGAAACAAGCTGTTTTAGACCGAAACGAGCTAAATCTGAACAAATCGGTTTTACAAGTGTCTCTCTAATACGCGTCAAAACTTTTTCTCTTATAACTGCGCGAAAAGCATGTATTCTTGCTTAATACAGCGAAACAAGCTGTTTTAGACCAAAACGAGCTAAATCACAACACATCGGTTTTACAAGTGTTCCTCTGACACGCGTCAAATTTTTTTCTCTTATAACTGCGCGAAAAGCATGTATTCTTGCTTAATACAGCGAAACAAGCTGTTTTAGACCGAAACGAGCTAAATCACAACACATCGGTTTTACAAGTGTTCCTCTGATACGCGTCAACTCTTTTTTCTCTTATAGGTGCGCGAAAAGCATGTATTCGTGCTTAGTCCAACGAAACAAGCTGTTTTAGACCGAAACGAGGTAAATCTGAACACATCGGTTTTACAAGTGTCCCTGTGACACGCCTTTAAAGCTTTTTCTCTTATCACTGCGTGAAAAGCATGTATTTCTGCTTAATACAGCGAAACAAGCTGTTTTAGACCGAAACGAGTTAAATCACAACACATCGGTTTTACAATTGTTCCTCTGATACGCGTCTAAACTTTTTCTCTTATAACTGCGCGAAAAGCATGTATTCGTGCTTAATACAGCGAAACAAGCTGTTTTAGACCGAAACGAGCTAAATCACAACACATCGGTTTTACAAGTGTTCCTCTGATACGCGTCAAAACTTTTTCTCTTATAACTGCGCGAAAACATGTATTCGTGCTTAATACAACGAAACAAGCTGTTTTAGACCAAAACGAGCTAAATCTGAACACATCGGTTTTCCAAGTGTCCATGTGATACGCGTCAAAACTTTTTTCCTTATAACTGCGCGAAAAGCATGTATTCGTGCTTAATACAACGAAACAAGCTGTTTTAGTCCGAAAAGAGTTAAATCTGAACACATCGGTTTTACAAGTGTTCCTCTCATACGCGTCAAAACTTTTTCTCTTATAACTGCGCGAAAAGCATGTATTCTTGCTTAATACAACGAAACAAGCTGTTTTAGACCGAAACGAGCCAAATCACAACACATCGGTATTACAAGTGTTCCACGTGATACTCGTCAAAACTTTTTCTCTTATAACTGCGCGAAAAGCATGTATTCGTGCTTAATACAACGAAACAAGCTGTTTTAGACCGAAACGAGCTAAATCTGAACACATCGGTTTTACAAGTATCCACGTGATACTCGTCAAAACTTTTTCTCTTATAACTGCGCGAAAAGCATGTATTCTTGCTTAATACAACGATACAAGCTGTTTTAGACCGAAACGAGCTAAATCACAACACACCGGTTTTACAAGTGTCTCTCTGATACGCGTCAAAACTTTTTCTTCTATAACTGCGCGTAAAGCATGTATTCGTGCTTAATACAACGAAACAAGTTGTTTTAGACCGAAACGAGCTAAAACTGAACACATCGGTTTTACAAGTGTCCCTGTGACACGCGTCAAAACTTTTTCTCTTATAACTGCGCGAAAAGCATGTATTCTTGCTTAATACAGCGAAACAAGCTGTTTTAGACCGAAACGAGCTAAATCACAACACATCGGTATTACAAGTGTTCCACGTGATACTCGTCAAAACTTTTTCTCTTTTAACTGCGCGAAAAGCATGTATTCATGCTTAATACAACGAAACAAGCTGTTTTTGACCGAAACGACCTAAATCTGAACACATCGGTTTTACAGGTGTCCGTGACACGCGTCAAAACTTTTTCTCTTATAACTGCGCGAAAAGCATCGATTCTTGCTTAATACAACGAAACAAGCTGTTTTAGACCGAAATGAGCTAAATCACAACACATCGGTTTTACAAGTGTTCCTCTGATACGCGTCAAAACTTTTTCTCTTATAACTGCGCGAAAAGCATGTATTCTTGCTTAATACAGCGAAACAAGCTGTTTTAGACCGAAACGAGCTAAATCACAACACATCGGTATTACAAGTGTTCCACGTGATACTCGTCAAAACGTTTTCTCTTATAACTGCGCGAAAAGCATGTATTCGTGCTTAATACAACGAAACAAGCTGTTTTAGACCGAAACGAGCTAAATCTGAACACATCGGTTTTACAAGTATCCACGTGATACTCGTCAAAACTTTTTCTCTTATAACTGCGCGAAAAGCATGTATTCTTGCTTAATACAACGAAACAAGCTGTTTTAGACCGAAACGAGCTAAATCACAACACACCGGTTTTACAAGTGTCTCTCTGATACGCGTCAAAACTTTTTCTTCTATAACTGCGCGTAAAGCATGTATTCTTGCTTAATACAACGAAATAAGCTGTTTTAGACCGAAACGAGCTAAATCAGAACACATCGGTTTTACAAGTGTTCCTCTGATACTACAACAATACAACATTTTGGGCGAGTTGGTTACCTACATTCATTATTACAGCGCAAAGACGGCACAGAACAAGAAGGGGACACGCGTCAAAACTTTTTCTCTTATAACTGCGCGAAAAGCATGTATTCTTGCTTAATACAGCGAAACAAGCTGTTTTAGACCGAAATGAGCTAAATCACAACACATCGGTTTTACAAGCATTCCTCTGATACGCGTCAAAACTTTTTCTCTTATAACTGCGCGGAAAGCATGTATTCTTGCTTAATACAGCGAAACAAGCTGTTTTAGACTGAAACGAGCTAAATCAAAACACATCGGTATTACAAGTGTTGCACGTGATACTCGTCAAAACTTTTTCTCTTATAACTGCGCGAAAAGCATGTATTCGTGCTTAATACAACGAAACAAGTTGTTTTAGACCGAAACGAGCTAAATCTGAACACATCGGTTTTACAAGTATCCACGTGATACTCGTCAAAACTTTTTCTCTTATAACTGCGCGAAAAGCATGTATTCTTGCTTAATACAACGAAACAAGCTGTTTTAGACCGAAACGAGCTAAATCACAACACATCGGTTTTACAAGTGTCTCTCTAATACGCGTCAAAACTTTTTCTCTTATAACTGCGCGAAAAGCATGTATTCTTGCTTAATACAACGACACAAGCTGTTTTAGACCGAAACGAGCTAAATCACAACACATCGGTTTTACAAGTGTCTCTGATACGCGTCAAAACTTTTTCTTCTATAACTGCGCGTAAAGCATGTATTCTTGCCTAATACAGCGAAACAAGCTGTTTTAGACCGAAATGAGCTAAATCACAACACATCGGTTTTACAAGTGTTCCTCTGATACGCCTCAAAACTTTTTCTCTTATAACGGCGCGAAAAGCATGTATTCTTGCTTAATACAGCGAAACAAGCTGTTTTAGACCGAAACGAGCTAAATCGCAACACATCGGTATTACAAGTGTTCCACGTGATACTCGTCAAAACTTTTTCTCTTTTAACTGCGCGAAAAGCATGTATTCGTGCTTAATACAACGAAACAAGCTGTTTTTGACCGAAACGAGCTAAATCTGAACACATCGGTTTTACAAGTATCCACGTGATACTCGTCAAAACGTTTTCTCTTATAACTGCGCGAAAAGCATGTATTCTTGCTTAATACAACGAAACAAGCTGTTTTAGACCGAAACGAGCTAAATCACAACAAATCGGTTTTACAAGTGTCTCTCTAATACGCGTCAAAACTTTTTCTCTTATAACTGCGCGAAAAGCATGTATTCTTGCTTAATACAACGAAACAAGCTGTTTTAGACCGAAACGAGCTAAATCTGAACACATCGGTTTTACAAGTATCCACGTGATACTCGTCAAAACCTTTTCTCTTATAACTGCGCGAAAAGCATGTATTCTTGCTTAATACAACGAAACAAGCTGTTTTAGACCGAAATGAGCTAAATCACAACACATCGGTTTTACAAGTGTTCCTCTGATACGCGTCAAACCTTTTTCTTTTATAACTGCGCGAAAAGCATGTATTCTTGCTTAATACAGCGAATCAAGCTGTTTTAGACCGAAACGAGCTAAATCACAACACATCGGTATTACAAGTGTTCCACGTGATACTCGTCAAAACTTTTTCTCTTATAACTGCGCGAAAAGCATGTATTCGTGCTTAATACAACGAAACAAGCTGTTTTAGACCGAAACGAGCTAAATCTGAACAAATCGGTTTTACAAGTATCCACGTGATACTCGTCAAAACTTTTTCTCTTATAACTGCGCGAAAAGCATGTATTCTTGCTTAATACAACGAAACAAGCTGTTTTAGACCGAAAAGAGCTAAATCACAACACATCGGTTTTACAAGTGTCTCTATAATACGCGTCAAAACTTTTTCTCTTATAACTGCGCGAAAAGCATGTATTCTTGCTTAATACAGCGAAACAAGCTGTTTTTGACCGAAACGAGCTAAATCTGAACACATCGGTTTTACAAGTATCCACGTGATACTCGTCAAAACTTTTTCTCTTATAACTGCGCGAAAAGCATGTATTCTTGCTTAATACAACGAAACAAGCTGTTTTAGACCGAAACGAGCTAAATCACAACAAATCGGTTTTACAAGTGTCTCTCTAATACGCGTCAAAACTTTTTCTCTTATAACTGCGCGAAAAGCATGTATTCTTGCTTAATACAACGAAACAAGCTGTTTTAGACCGAAACGAGCTAAATCTGAACACATCGGTTTTACAAGTATCCACGTGATACTCGTCAAAACTTTTTCTCTTATAACTGCGCGAAAAGCATGTATTCTTGCTTAATACAACGAAACAAGCTGTTTTAGACCGAAATGAGCTAAATCACAACACATCGGTTTTTGCAAGTGTTCCTCTGATACGCGACAAAACTTTTTCTTTTATAACTGCGCGAAAAGCATGTATTCTTGCTTAATACAGCGAATCAAGCTGTTTTAGAATGAAACGAGCTAAATCACAACACATCGGTATTACAAGTGTTCCACGTGATACTCGTCAAAACTTTTTCTCTTATAACTGCGCGAAAAGCATGTATTCGTGCTTAATACAACGAAACAAGCTGTTTTAGACCGAAACGAGCTAAATCTGAACAAATCGGTTTTACAAGTATCCACGTGATACTCGTCAAAACTTTTTCTCTTATAACTGCGCGAAAAGCATGTATTCTTGCTTAATACAACGAAACAAGCTGTTTTAGACCGAAAAGAGCTAAATCACAACACATCGGTTTTACAAGTGTCTCTCTAATACGCGTCAAAACTTTTTCTCTTATAACTGCGCGAAAAGCATGTATTCTTGCTTAATACAGCGAAACAAGCTGTTTTAGACCAAAACGAGCTAAATCACAACACATCGGTTTTACAAGTGTTCCTCTGACACGCGTCAAATTTTTTTCTCTTATAACTGCGCGAAAAGCATGTATTCTTGCTTAATACAGCGAAACAAGCTGTTTTAGACCGAAACGAGCTAAATCACAACACATCGGTTTTACAAGTATCCACGTGATACTCGTCAAAACTTTCTCTCTTATATCTGCGCGAAAACATGTATTCGGGCTTAATACAACGAAACAAGCTGTTTTAGACCAAAACGAGCTAAATCTGAACACATCGGTTTTCCAAGTGTCCATGTGATACGCGTCAAAACTTTTTCCCTTATAACTGCGCGAAAAGCATGTATTCGTGCTTAATACAACGAAACAAGCTGTTTTAGTCCGAAAAGAGTTAAATCTGAACACATCGGTTTTACAAGTGTTCCTCTGATACGCGTCAAAACTTTTTCTCTTATAACTGCGCGAAAAGCATGTATTCTTGCTTAATACAACGAAACAAGCTGTTTTAGACCGAAACGAGCCAAATCACAACACATCGGTATTACAAGTGTTCCACGTGATACTCGTCAAATCTTTTTCTCTTATAACTGCGCGAAAAGCATGTATTCGTGCTTAATACAACAAAACAAGTTGTTTTAGACCGAAACGAGCTAAATCTGAACACATCGGTTTTACAGGTGTCTCTGATACGCGTCAAAACTTTTTCTTCTATAACTGCGCGTAAAGCATGTATTCGTGCTTAATACAACGAAACAAGCTGTTTTAGACCGAAACGAGCTAAATCTGAACACATCGGTTTTACAAGTGTTCCTCTGATACGCGTCAAAACTTTTTCTCTTATAACTGCGCGAAAAGCATGTATTCTTGCTTAATACAGCGAAACAAGTTGTTTTAGACCGAAACGAGCTAAATCACAACACATCGGTTTTACAAGTGTTCCTCTAATACGCGTCAAAACTTTTTCTCTTATAACTGCGCTAAAAGCATGTATTCTTGCTTAATACAGCGAAACAAGTTGTTTTAGACCGAAACGAGCTAAATCACAACACATCGGTTTTACAAGTGTTCCTCTGATACGCGTCAAAACTTTTTCTCTTATAACTGCGCGAAAAGCATGTATTCTTGCTTAATACAGCGAAACAAGCTGTTTTAGACCGAAATGAGCTAAATCACAACACATCGGTTTTACAAGTGTTCCTCTGATACGCGTCAAAACATTTTCTTTTATAACTGCGCGAAAAGCATGTATTCTTGCTTAATACAGCGAATCAAGTTGTTTTAGACCGAAACGAGCTAAATCACAACACATCGGTATCACAAGTGTTCCACGTGATACTCGTCAAAACTTTTTCTCTTATAACTGCGCGAAAAGCATGTATTCGTGCTTAATACAACGAAACAAGCTGTTTTAGACCGAAACGAGCTAAATCTGAACAAATCGGTTTTACAAGTGTCTCTCTAATACGCGTCAAAACTTTTTCTCTTATAACTGCGCGAAAAGCATGTATTCTTGCTTAATACAGCGAAACAAGCTGTTTTAGACCGAAATGAGCTAAATCACAACACATCGGTTTTACAAGTGTTCCTCTGATACGCGTCAAAACTTTTTCTCTTATAACTGCGCGAAAAGCATGTATTCTTGCTTAATACAGCGAAACAAGCTGTTTTAGACCGAAACGAGCTAAATCACAACACATCGGTATTACAAGTGTTCCACGTGATACTCGTCAAAACGTTTTCTCTTATAACTGCGCGAAAAGCATGTATTCGTGCTTAATACAACGAAACAAGCTGTTTTAGACCGAAACGAGCTAAATCTGAACACATCGGTTTTACAAGTATCCACGTGATACTCGTCAAAACTTTTTCTCTTATAACTGCGCGAAAAGCATGTATTCTTGCTTAATACAATGAAACAAGCTGTTTTAGACCGAAACGAGCTAAATCACAACACACCGGTTTTACAAGTGTCTCTCTGTGTCTCTCGGTGGCTGTGCCACAACACTGCCAGCTAACCCTATGGTTTTCGCCATGCAGGTGCTCGTCGCCGCATTCACCTGCGTGTTGCCTGCTCTGCTGACTTCGCACTGGAGTGTGCCGTCGAGGCATGCGCCGGAGTGGAAAAAAAGCAGATTGGACACCGACTTCGGGACTGTCATCGCCGCTGCAACACGTGCTCAAGCAACATCCGTGGATGCCTGGGAACTCGACCGACGTTGGGCGGCCCAAGCGACAGGAACAGCAATCCACCAGCAGCATATAAAAGAACAGCGACCTTCAGCAACACTCTGTGGGCTCGGTGGCTGTGCCACAACACTGCCAGCTAACCCTATGGTTTTCGCCATGCAGGTGCTCGTCGCCGCATTCACCTGCGTGTTGCCTGCTCTGCTGACTTCGCACTGGAGTGTGCCGTCGAGGCATGCGCCGGAGTGGAAAAAAAGCAGATTGGACACCGACTTCGGGACTGTCATCGCCGCTGCAACACGTGCTCAAGCAACATCCGTGGATGCCTGGGAACTCGACCGACGTTGGGCGGCCCAAGCGACAGGAACAGCAATCCACCAGCAGCATATAAAAGAACAGCGACCTTCAGCAACACTCTGTGGGCTCGGTGGCTGTGCCACAACACTGCCAGCTAACCCTATGGTTTTCGCCATGCAGGTTAGTAAAACGGAATCCTTTTCTAAAAAATCTAGCAATTACGCTTTGATACAGCTACCGAGCCCTCAGATCTGTCTTGCCATTATAACTGAATGCGTATCCGTGATCCGTTCATTGCTGTTATTGTCGGGGGATATTGAAACCAACCCCGGCCCTAATGATAATGCCGCCGTACTAATCGAACTACAGAAATTAAATGCCGGTCAGGACACTCTAATCGCGGAAATGCAAGATTTGAAGCACCAACTCATAGCTACAGATAAGAAACTACTTGATCTGAGCCAAAGGATGGCTCAAGTAGAAAGTCAGCACGAAAACCTAATGGCTCTGCAAACAGAAATTCACAGCGTCAAAGGTGATACAGCTCAAACTACCCAGCTCATATGCAGTTTAGAAAACCGTATTGATGATTTAGAAAACAGATCCCGACGAAACAACCTAATATTTTACGGCATACGCGATCCAACCCCATCTGAAACCTCGGCGCAATCGGAACAACTAATCATTGATCAATGCAGTAGCCTTTTAAACATAAATTTAGACACAAAATAAATCGAACGCGCTCATCGAATCGGCCGCCACTCTGACAGCACAGACCGTCCAATCATCGTAAAGCTCACATACCACAAAACCAAAAAGCTTATCCTGGCTAATGGACGCAAGTTGAAGGGTACCAATGTTAGTATCGGTGAAGATTTTTCACGGCCTGTTAGAACTGCTCGCAAACACCTTGTTGCGTTTGCAAAAGCCAAAAAAGTAGCTTTCACCCTTCCCTTCAAAACTCTCTTCATTGGCCCCAAGCGCTATTACTACGATGCATCATCAGAAACAGTCAAAGAAATCTCGTAGCCATCATCTCGTGATACCAAAGTAAGAAACTGTTCTCATCCTCCGCCTCAGCATAAGCTTTCATTTTCCGTTATCTTTACTAACATTCGTAGCTTTCTTCCGAAACGCGATACCGTATTCAACCTCATGTCATCATCCGATAGCAACCTGCTTATCCTAACAGAAACTTGGTTGACAAACGATGTTAGCGACCATGAAATTCAGACAGACTTTCCCGGTTTTGATATTTATCGCAAAGATCGTAAGGAAACACGAGGTGGGGGGGTTTTAATAGCAGCAAGCCAACAGTTGTCATGTACGCCAATTAGCCTTGCCTCAGATCTGGAATTTCTTTGGCTTCTCATTCGAGCCTCGCCCCAAACAGTATTGCTTGGCGTCTGCTACCGCCCTCCAAACAGCAATCCTGATTTCTGCACAAAATTAAATAAAATACTGTGTGACGTTGCTACATCACACCCTAACGCACATATTCTATTATTCGGTGACTTTAACTTTCCAAACGTTGATTGGTGTACCCAAACGGCTGCTAACACTGAATCAAATTATTTTCTTGACGTATGTCTTAATTTTAACCTTACGCAACTCATTACGGCACCGACACGTGTAGAAAAAAACTCCGCCAGTATTTTAGATCTGATACTAACAAACCATCCGGAAAGCCTAACGTCTATTTGCTTCCTACCAGAGATCAGTGATCACAAGGTTATCCATGCCACATTTTCCTTTGTTCCAACACCACGTGTCACTCACAAAAAAACTATTGTTCTGTACGACAAAGGGAACTATGAGGCCATAGATAATGAACTAACTGCCTTTCTTCCATCCTTTGCAGCATCATTTCATAACAGATCTCCTGAAGACAACTGGCTTATCTTTAAAATTAAGGTACACGAACTAACAAACAAATTCATTCCGAAAACCACTTTTCGTGAAAATCGCCACAAACCATGGTTCACAAGGTCCATAAAACGAATAGAAAATAAGAAAAAAAGACTTTTCCGCGCAGCCAAGCATAGGCCGAGCACTTCAGCATGGAATAAATACTACGCAGCCGAAAAAGCTTATCTAGCAGCCACCCGCGACGCAAAACACTCCTTTTTCCGAAATGATTTGCCTAACATCCTACGTCACAGCCCAGAAAAATTTTGGAAAATAATACACCCGCAACAGCCCCGTGAAGTTATTCTCACTAACGAATGTGATGAAATAATCGCAGATGCTGACAGTGCTGCCGTATTCAATCGCGCATTTGCATCTGTATTCACTAAGGATACCGGCATACTTTCTGCGTCTACCCTTCCCAGAAACATAACGAATAACATGCCGGCCATAACCTTCTCTGTTGGTGGTATTGTTTCCCAAATTGAAAATATTAAACTCCCATCATCGGCCGGCATCGACGAAATCAACTCGAAAGTGTTAAAGAATATCAAACATACCGCTGCAAAATTTTTGTGCCTCATATTTTTGCAGTCATTGTCTACAGGTATTTTGCCTCACGACTGGAAGGTGGGAAAGGTCGTTCCCGTCTACAAATCAGGTAATAAAAATTCCCCTTTGAATTATCGTCCCATCTCGCTAACCAGCGTGCCGTGCAAGATCATGGAACATGTCATATACTCACAAATCATGAACTTCTTAGATACTAGCAACTTCTTTCATCATTCACAACATGGATTTAGGAAAGGATTTTCATGTGAAACACAGTTGGCACTTTTTCTACATGACCTGCATGCAAACCTTGACTGTAACATCCAGACTGACGCTGTATTTTTAGATTATGCTAAAGCATTCGATAAAGTATCCCACCGACTCTTGCTGCTAAAACTTTCCCTTCTAAATTTACACCCTCATGTCTTAAGATGGTTAGAACAGTTTCTTACTAATCGTACTCAATCTGTGCTCATAAACAGCCAGTCGTCTAGCCCCCTACCCGTAACCTCAGGCGTTCCACAAGGATCCGTCCTGGGTCCCCTTCTTTTCTTAATATACATTAACGATTTACCCTTGCATGTATCTTCCTCAATCCGCTTGTTTGCTGACGACTGTGTCATTTATCGTACAGTAACTAACATCCCAGACCAACACGCTCTTCAGACTGACCTTAACAGTGTACAAGAATGGTGCGATCAGTGGTTAATGACTCTTAACCCTAACAAATGCAAGCTCATGTCATTCACCCGAAGTCCTAGACCTTTTCGTTCTACTTACACAATAGACAACCTACCAATGGAATCTGTGCTAACATTTAAGTACCTAGGCATCACACTATCAACTAACCTATCCTGGAATGCGCACATTGTCAACATCATTTCATCGGCCAACAAAAAACTAGGTTTCCTCAAACGCCACATCCGTGATGCACCAAAAGATTTGAAATCACTAGCATATACGTCACTGATAAGGCCTAAACTTGAATATGCATCAGCCATCTGGGATCCCCATCAAAACTATCTGAAGGCTAACCTCGAAAGAGTTCAAAATCGCGCTGTTAGATTCATTCATTCCGCATACTCATACGACATCAGTGTATCGTCTTTGAAAGCTGAAATTAACTTGTCGCTTCTTTCCCATCGCCGGCGCATTGCTAGCCTCTGCCTTTTTCACAAATTCTTCAACGGTTCATTGCACGAAGCACCCTACATCGTACGCCGCATGCACATATCTCAGCGCACTGGTCATCCGCTCCAAGTTGTCCGTCCACGCTCCCGTACTACTACATTCTCGGCCTCGTTTTTTGCCCGAGCAGCATCTGACTGGAACGGCCTTCCCCACCAAGTCGCCGCCATTACCTGTCCATCAAGATTCCACCAGGAGATAACGCAGATGATGTTAGACTAGAACCTCATGTTATATCCGTAGCCCCACCCCTTATGTAATACCCCTGAATTGGGGTCTTTAAGGAAATAAACTGAACTGAACTGAACTGAACTTTTTCTTCTATAACTGCGCGTAAAGCATGTATTCGTGCTTAATACAACGAAACAAGTTGTTTTAGACCGAAACGAGCTAAATCTGAACACATCGGTTTTACAAGTGTCCCTGTGACACGCGTCAAAACTTTTTCTCTTATAACTGCGCGAAAAGCATGTATTCTTGCTTAATACAGCGAAACAAGCTGTTTTAGACCGAAACGAGCTAAATCACAACACAAAGGTTTTACAAGTGTTCCTCTAATATGCGTCAAAACTTTTTCTCTTATAACTGCGCGAAAAGCATGTATTCTTGCTTAATACTACGAAACAAGCTGTTTTACACCGAAACGAGCTAATTCACAACACATCGGTTTTACAAGTGTTCCTCTGATACGCGTCTAAACTTTTTCTCTTATAACTGCGCGAAAAGCATGTATTCGTGCTTAATACAACGAAACAAGCTGTTTCAGACCGAAACGAGCTAAATCTGAACACATCGGTTTTACAAGTGTTCCACTGATACGGGTCAAAACTTTTTCTCTTATAACTGCGCGAAAAGCATGTATTCTTGCTTAATACAGCGAAACAAGCTGTTTTAAACCGAAACGAGCTAAATCACAACACATCGGTATTACAAGTGTTCCACGTGATACTCGTCAAAACTTTTTCTCTTATAACTGCGCGAAAAGCATGTATTCGTGCCTAATACAACGACACAAGCTGTTTTAGACCGAAACGAGCTAAATCTGAACACATCGGTTTTACAAGTATCCACGTGATACTCGTCAACTTTTTCTCTTATAACTGCGCGAAAAGCATGTATTCTTGCTTAATACAACGAAACAAGCTGTTTTAGACCGAAACGAGCTAAATCACAACACATCGGTTTTACAAGTGTCTCTGATACGCGTCAAAACTTTTTCTTCTATAACTGCGCGTAAAGCATGTATTCGTGCTTAATACAACGAAACAAGCTGTTTTAGACCGAAACGAGCTAAATCTGAACACATCGGTTTTTACAAGTGTTCCTCTGATACGCGTCAAAACTTTTTCTCTTATAACTGCGCGAAAAGCATGTATTCTTGCTTAATACAGCGAAACAAGCTGTTTTAGACCGAAACGAGCAAAATCACAACACATCGGTTTTACAAGTGTTCCTCTGATACGCGTCAAAACTTTTTCTCTTATAACTGCGCGAAAAGCATGTATTCTTGCTTAATACAGCGAAACAAGCTGTTTTAGACCGAAACGAGCTAAATCACAACACATCGGTTTTACAAGTGTTCCTCTGATACGCGTCAAAACTTTTTCTCTTATAACTGCGCGAAAAGCATGTATTCTTGCTTAATACAGCGAAACAAGCTGTTTTAGACCGAAATGAGCTAAATCACAACACATCGGTTTTACAAGTGTTCCTCTGATACGCGTCAAAACTTTTTCTCTTATAACGGCGCGAAAAGCATGTATTCTTGCTTAATACCGCGAAACAAGCTGTTTTAGACCGAAACGAGCTAAATCACAACACATCGGTATTACAAGTGTTCCACGTGATACTCGTCAAAACTTTTTCTCTTTTAACTGCGCGAAAAGCATGTATTCGTGCTTAATACAACGAAACAAGCTGTTTTAGACCGAAACGAGCTAAATCACAACACATAGGTTTTACAAGTGTCTCTCTAATACGCGTCAAAACTTTTTCTCTTATAACTGCTCGAAAAGCATGTATTCTTGCTTAATACAACGAAACAAGTTGTTTTAGACCGAAACGAGCTAAATCTGAACACATCGGTTTTACAAGTATCCACGTGATACTCGTCAAAACTTTTTCTCTTATAACTGCGCGAAAAGCATGTATTCTTGCTTAATACAGCGAAACAAGTTGTTTTAGACCGAACTGAGCTAAATCACAACACATCGGTTTTACAAGTGTTCCTCTGATACGCGTCAAAACTTTTTCTTTTATAACTGCGCGAAAAGCATGTATTCGTGCTTAATACAACGAAACAAGCTGTTTTAGACCGAAACGAGCTAAATCTGAACAAATCGGTTTTACAAGTATCCACGTGATACTCGTAAAAACTTTTTCTCTTATAACTGCGCGAAAAGATGTATTCTTGCTAATACAACGAAACAAGCTGTTTTAGACCGAAAAGAGCTAAATCACAACACATCGGTTTTACAAGTGTCTCTCTAATACGCGTCAAAACTTTTTCTCTTATACAGCGCGAAAAGCATGTATTCTTGCTTAATACAACGAAACAAGCTGTTTTAGACCGAAACGAGCTAAATCTGAACACATCGGTTTTACAAGTATCCACGTGATACTCGTCAAAACTTTTTCTCTTATAACTGCGCGAAAAGCATGTATTCTTGCTTAATACAGCGAAACAAGTTGTTTTAGACCGAACTGAGCTAAATCACAACACATCGGTTTTACAAGTGTTCCTCTGATACGCGTCAAAACTTTTTCTTTTATAACTGCGCGAAAAGCATGTATTCGTGCTTAATACAACGAAACAAGCTGTTTTAGACCGAAACGAGCTAAATCTGAACAAATCGGTTTTACAAGTATCCACGTGATACTCGTAAAAACTTTTTCTCTTATAACTGCGCGAAAAGATGTATTCTTGCTAATACAACGAAACAAGCTGTTTTAGACCGAAAAGAGCTAAATCACAACACATCGGTTTTACAAGTGTCTCTCTAATACGCGTCAAAACTTTTTCTCTTATACAGCGCGAAAAGCATGTATTCTTGCTTAATACAGCGAAACAAGCTGTTTTAGACCAAAACGAGCTAAATCACAACACATCGGTTTTACAAGTGTTCCTCTGACACGCGTCAAATTTTTTTCTCTTATAACTGCGCGAAAAGCATGTATTCTTGCTTAATACAGCGAAACAAGCTGTTTTAGACCGAAACGAGCTAAATCACAACCCATCGGTTTTACAAGTGTTCCTCTGATACGCGTCAACTCTTTTTTCTCTTATAGCTGCGCGAAAAGCATGTATTCGTGCTTAGTCCAACGAAACAAGCTGTTTTAGACCGAAACGAGGTAAATCTGAACACATCGGTTTTACAAGTGTCCCTGTGACACGCCTTTAAAGCTTTTTCTCTTATCACTGCGCGAAAAGCATGTATTTCTGCTTAATACAGCGAAACAAGCTGTTTTAGACCGAAACGAGCTAAATCACAACACATCGGTTTTACAAGTGTTCCTCTGATACGCGTCAAAACTTTTTCTCTTATAACTGCGCGAAAACATGTATTCGTGCTTAATACAACGAAACAAGCTGTTTTAGACCAAAACGAGCTAAATCTGAACACATCGGTTTTCCATGTGTCCATGTGATACGCGTCAAAACTTTTTCCCTTATAACTGCGCGAAAAGCATGTATTCGTGCTTAATACAACGAAACAAGCTGTTTTAGTCCGAAAAGAGTTAAATCTGAACACATCGGTTTTACAAGTGTTCCTCTGATACGCGTCAAAACTTTTTCTCTTATAACTGCGCGAAAAGCATGTATTCTTGCTTAATACAACGAAACAAGCTGTTTTAGACCGAAACGAGCCAAATCACAACACATCGGTATTAGAAGTGTTCCACGTGATACTCGTCAAAACTTTTTCTCTTATAACTGCGCGAAAAGCATGTATTCGTGCTTAATACAACGAAACAAGCTGTTTTAGACCGAAACGAGCTAAATCTGAACACATCGGTTTTACAGGTGTCTCTGATACGCGTCAAAACTTTTTCTTCTATAACTGCGCGTAAAGCATGTATTCGTGCTTAATACAACGAAACAAGCTGTTTTAGACCGAAACGAGCTAAATCTGAACACATCGGTTTTACAAGTGTTCCTCTGATACGCGTCAAAACTTTTTCTCTTATAACTGCGCGAAAAGCATGTATTCTTGCTTAATACAGCGAAACAAGTTGTTTTAGACCGAAACGAGCTAAATCACAACACATCGGTTTTACAAGTGTTCCTCTAATACGCGTCAAAACTTTTTCTCTTATAACTGCGCGAAAAGCATGTATTCGTGCTTAATACAACGAAAAAGGTTGTTTTTGACCGAAACGAGCTAAATCTGAACACATCGGTTTTACAAGTATCCACGTGATACTCGTCAAAACTTTTTCTCTTATAACTGCGCGAAAAGCATGTATTCTTGCTTAATACAACGAAATAAGCTGTTTTAGACCGAAACGAGCTAAATCACAACAAATCGGTTTTACAAGTGTCTCTCTAATACGCGTCAAAACTTTTTCTCTTATAACTGCGCGAAAAGCATGTATTCTTGCTTAATACAACGAAACAAGCTGTTTTAGACCGAAACGAGCTAAATCTGAACACATCGGTTTTACAAGTATCCACGTGATACTCTTCAAAACTTTTTCTCTTATAACTGCGCGAAAAGCATGTATTCTTGCTTAATACAGCGAAACAAGCTGTTTTAGACCGAAATGAGCTAAATCACAACACATCGGTTTTACAAGTGTTCCTCTGATACGCGTCAAAACTTTTTCTTTTATAACTGCGCGAAAAGCATGTATTCTTGCTTAATACAGCGAATCAAGCTGTTTTAGACCGAAACGAGCTAAATCACAACACATCGGTATTACAAGTGTTCCACGTGATACTCGTCAAAACTTTTTCTCTTATAACTGCGCGAAAAGCGTGTATTCGTGCTTAATACAACGAAACAAGCTGTTTTAGACCGAAACGAGCTAAATCTGAACAAATCGGTTTTACAAGTATCCACGTGATACTCGTCAAAACTTTCTCTTATAACTGCGCGAAAAGCATGTATTCTTGCTTAATACAACGAAACAAGCTGTTTTAGACCGAAAAGAGCTAAATCACAACACATCGGTTTTACAAGTGTCTCTCTAATACGCGTCAAACTTTTTCTCTTATAACTGCGCAAAAGCATGTATTCTTGCTTAATACAGCGAAACAAGCTGTTTTAGACCAAAACGAGCTAAATCACAACACATCGGTTTTACAAGTGTTCCTCTGACACGCGTCAAATTTTTTTCTCTTATAACTGCGCGAAAAGCATGTATTCTTGCTTAATACAGCGAAACAAGCTGTTTTAGACCGAAACGAGCTAAATCACAACACATCGGTTTTACAAGTGTTCCTCTGATACGCGTCAAAACTTTTTCTCTTATAACTGCGCGAAAAGCATGTATTCTTGCTTAATACAACGAAACAAGCTGTTTTAGACCGAAACGAGCCAAATCACAACACATCGGTATTAGAAGTGTTCCACGTGATACTCGTCAAAACTTTTTCTCTTATAACTGCGCGAAAAGCATGTATTCGTGCTTAATACAACGAAACAAGCTGTTTTAGACCGAAACGAGCTAAATCTGAACACATCGGTTTTACAGGTGTCTCTGATACGCGTCAAAACTTTTTCTTCTATAACTGCGCGTAAAGCATGTATTCGTGCTTAATACAACGAAACAAGCTGTTTTAGACCGAAACGAGCTAAATCTGAACACATCGGTTTTACAAGTGTTCCTCTGATACGCGTCAAAACTTTTTCTCTTATAACTGCGCGAAAAGCATGTATTCTTGCTTAATACAGCGAAACAAGTTGTTTTAGACCGAAACGAGCTAAATCACAACACATCGGTTTTACAAGTGTTCCTCTAATACGCGTCAAAACTTTTTCTCTTATAACTGCGCGAAAAAGCATGTATTCGTGCTTAATACAACGAAAAAGGTTGTTTTTGACCGAAACGAGCTAAATCTGAACACATCGGTTTTACAAGTATCCACGTGATACTCGTCAAAACTTTTTCTCTTATAACTGCGCGAAAAGCATGTATTCTTGCTTAATACAACGAAACAAGCTGTTTTAGACCGAAAAGAGCTAAATCACAACACATCGGTTTTACAAGTGTCTCTCTAATACGCGTCAAAACTTTTTCTCTTATAACTGCGCAAAAGCATGTATTCTTGCTTAATACAGCGAAACAAGCTGTTTTAGACCAAAACGAGCTAAATCACAACACATCGGTTTTACAAGTGTTCCTCTGACACGCGTCAAATTTTTTTCTCTTATAACTGCGCGAAAAGCATGTATTCTTGCTTAATACAGCGAAACAAGCTGTTTTAGACCGAAACGAGCTAAATCACAAAACATCGGTTTTACAAGTGTTCCTCTGATACGCGTCAAAACTTTTTCTCTTATAACTGCGCGAAAACATGTATTCGTGCTTAATACAACGAAACAAGCTGTTTTTGACCGAAACGAGCTAAATCTGAACACATCGGTTTTACAAGTATCCACGTGATACTCGTCAAAACTTTTTCTCTTATAACTGCGCGAAAAACATGTATTCTTGCTTAATACAACGAAACAAGCTGTTTTAGACCGAAACGAGCTAAATCACAACAAATCGGTTTTACAAGTGTCTCTCTAATACGCGTCAAAACTTTTTCTCTTATAACTGCGCGAAAAGCATGTATTCTTGCTTAATACAACGAAACAAGCTGTTTTAGACCGAAACGAGCTAAATCTGAACAAATCGGTTTTACAAGTATCCACGTGATACTCGTCAAAACTTTTTCTCTTATAACTGCGCGAAAAGCATGTATTCTTGCTTAATACAACGAAACAAGCTGTTTTAGACCGAAAAGAGCTAAATCACAACACATCGGTTTTACAAGTGTCTCTCTAATACGCGTCAAAACTTTTTCTCTTATAACTGCGCGAAAAGCATGTATTCTTGCTTAATACAGCGAAACAAGCTGTTTTAGACCAAAACGAGCTAAATCACAACACATCGGTTTTACAAGTGTTCCTCTGACACGCGTCAAAATTTTTTCTCTTATAACTGCGCGAAAAGCATGTATTCTTGCTTAATACAGCGAAACAAGCTGTTTTAGACCGAAACGAGCTAAATCACAACACATCGGTTTTACAAGTATCCACGTGATACTCGTCAAAACTTTCTCTCTTATAACTGCGCGAAAACATGTATTCGGGCTTAATACAACGAAACAAGCTGTTTTAGAACAAAACGAGCTAAATCTGAACACATCGGTTTTCCAAGTGTCCATGTGATACGCGTCAAAACTTTTTCCCTTATAACTGCGCGAAAAGCATGTATTCGTGCTTAATACAACGAAACAAGCTGTTTTAGTCCGAAAAGAGTTAAATCTGAACACATCGGTTTTACAAGTGTTCCTCTGATACGCGTCAAAACTTTTTCTCTTATAACTGCGCGAAAAGCATGTATTCTTGCTTAATACAACGAAACAAGCTGTTTTAGACCGAAACGAGCCAAATCACAACACATCGGTATTACAAGTGTTCCACGTGATACTCGTCAAATCTTTTTCTCTTATAACTGCGCGAAAAGCATGTATTCGTGCTTAATACAACAAAACAAGTTGTTTTAGACCGAAACGAGCTAAATCTGAACACATCGGTTTTACAGGTGTCTCTGATACGCGTCAAAACTTTTTCTTCTATAACTGCGCGTAAAGCATGTATTCGTGCTTAATACAACGAAACAAGCTGTTTTAGACCGAAACGAGCTAAATCTGAACACATCGGTTTTACAAGTGTTCCTCTGATACGCGTCAAAACTTTTTCTCTTATAACTGCGCGAAAAGCATGTATTCTTGCTTAATACAGCGAAACAAGTTGTTTTAGACCGAAACGAGCTAAATCACAACACATCGGTTTTACAAGTGTTCCTCTAATACGCGTCAAAACTTTTTCTCTTATAACTGCGCTAAAAGCATGTATTCTTGCTTAATACAGCGAAACAAGTTGTTTTAGACCGAAACGAGCTAAATCACAACACATCGGTTTTACAAGTGTTCCTCTGATACGCGTCAAAACTTTTTCTCTTATAACTGCGCGAAAAGCATGTATTCTTGCTTAATACAGCGAAACAAGCTGTTTTAGACCGAAATGAGCTAAATCACAACACATCGGTTTTACAAGTGTTCCTCTGATACGCGTCAAAACATTTTCTTTTATAACTGCGCGAAAAGCATGTATTCTTGCTTAATACAGCGAATCAAGTTGTTTTAGACCGAAACGAGCTAAATCACAACACATCGGTATCACAAGTGTTCCACGTGATACTCGTCAAAACTTTTTCTCTTATAACTGCGCGAAAAGCATGTATTCGTGCTTAATACAACGAAACAAGCTGTTTTAGACCGAAACGAGCTAAATCTGAACAAATCGGTTTTACAAGTGTCTCTCTAATACGCGTCAAAACTTTTTCTCTTATAACTGCGCGAAAAGCATGTATTCTTGCTTAATACAGCGAAACAAGCTGTTTTAGACCGAAATGAGCTAAATCACAACACATCGGTTTTACAAGTGTTCCTCTGATACGCGTCAAAACTTTTTCTCTTATAACTGCGCGAAAAGCATGTATTCTTGCTTAATACAGCGAAACAAGCTGTTTTAGACCGAAACGAGCTAAATCACAACACATCGGTATTACAAGTGTTCCACGTGATACTCGTCAAAACGTTTTCTCTTATAACTGCGCGAAAAGCATGTATTCGTGCTTAATACAACGAAACAAGCTGTTTTAGACCGAAACGAGCTAAATCTGAACACATCGGTTTTACAAGTATCCACGTGATACTCGTCAAAACTTTTTCTCTTATAACTGCGCGAAAAGCATGTATTCTTGCTTAATACAACGAAACAAGCTGTTTTAGACCGAAACGAGCTAAATCACAACACACCGGTTTTACAAGTGTCTCTCTGATACGCGTCAAAACTTTTTCTTCTATAACTGCGCGTAAAGCATGTATTCGTGCTTAATACAACGAAACAAGTTGTTTTAGACCGAAACGAGCTAAATCTGAACACATCGGTTTTACAAGTGTCCCTGTGACACGCGTCAAAACTTTTTCTCTTATAACTGCGCGAAAAGCATGTATTCTTGCTTAATACAGCGAAACAAGCTGTTTTAGACCGAAACGAGCTAATTCACAACACATCGGTTTTACAAGTGTTCCTCTGATACGCGTCTAAACTTTTTCTCTTATAACTGCGCGAAAAGCATGTATTCGTGCTTAATACAACGAAACAAGCTGTTTCAGACCGAAACGAGCTAAATCTGAACACATCGGTTTTACAAGTGTTCCACTGATACGGGTCAAAACTTTTTCTCTTATAACTGCGCAAAAAGCATGTATTCTTGCTTAATACAGCGAAACAAGCTGTTTTAAACCGAAACGAGCTAAATCACAACACATCGGTATTACAAGTGTTCCACGTGATACTCGTCAAAACTTTTTCTCTTATAACTGCGCGAAAAGCATGTATTCGTGCCTAATACAACGACACAAGCTGTTTTAGACCGAAACGAGCTAAATCTGAACACATCGGTTTTACAAGTATCCACGTGATACTCGTCAACTTTTTCTCTTATAACTGCGCGAAAAGCATGTATTCTTGCTTAATACAACGAAACAAGCTGTTTTAGACCGAAACGAGCTAAATCACAACACATCGGTTTTACAAGTGTCTCTGATACGCGTCAAAACTTTTTCTTCTATAACTGCGCGTAAAGCATGTATTCGTGCTTAATACAACGAAACAAGCTGTTTTAGACCGAAACGAGCTAAATCTGAACACATCGGGTTTACAAGTGTTCCTCTGATACGCGTCAAAACTTTTTCTCTTATAACTGCGCGAAAAGCATGTATTCTTGCTTAATACAGCGAAACAAGCTGTTTTAGACCGAAACGAGCAAAATCACAACACATCGGTTTTACAAATGTTCCTCTGATACGCGTCAAAACTTTTTCTCTTATAACTGCGCGAAAAGCATGTATTCTTGCTTAATACAGCGAAACAAGCTGTTTTAGACCGAAACGAGCTAAATCACAACACATCGGTTTTACAAGTGTTCCTCTGATACGCGTCAAAACTTTTTCTCTTATAACTGCGCGAAAAGCATGTATTCTTGCTTAATACAGCGAAACAAGCTGTTTTAGACCGAAATGAGCTAAATCACAACACATCGGTTTTACAAGTGTTCCTCTGATACGCGTCAAAACTTTTTCTCTTATAACGGCGCGAAAAGCATGTATTCTTGCTTAATACCGCGAAACAAGCTGTTTTAGACCGAAACGAGCTAAATCACAACACATCGGTATTACAAGTGTTCCACGTGATACTCGTCAAAACTTTTTCTCTTTTAACTGCGCGAAAAGCATGTATTCGTGCTTAATACAACGAAACAAGCTGTTTTAGACCGAAACGAGCTAAATCACAACACATAGGTTTTACAAGTGTCTCTCTAATACGCGTCAAAACTTTTTCTCTTATAACTGCTCGAAAAGCATGTATTCTTGCTTAATACAACGAAACAAGCTGTTTTAGACCGAAACGAGCTAAATCTGAACACATCGGTTTTACAAGTATCCACGTGATACTCGTCAAAACTTTTTCTCTTATAACTGCGCGAAAAGCATGTATTCTTGCTTAATACAGCGAAACAAGTTGTTTTAGACCGAACTGAGCTAAATCACAACACATCGGTTTTACAAGTGTTCCTCTGATACGCGTCAAAACTTTTTCTTTTATAACTGCGCGAAAAGCATGTATTCGTGCTTAATACAACGAAACAAGCTGTTTTAGACCGAAACGAGCTAAATCTGAACAAATCGGTTTTACAAGTATCCACGTGATACTCGTAAAAACTTTTTCTCTTATAACTGCGCGAAAAGATGTATTCTTGCTAATACAACGAAACAAGCTGTTTTAGACCGAAAAGAGCTAAATCACAACACATCGGTTTTACAAGTGTCTCTCTAATACGCGTCAAAACTTTTTCTCTTATACAGCGCGAAAAGCATGTATTCTTGCTTAATACAGCGAAACAAGCTGTTTTAGACCAAAACGAGCTAAATCACAACACATCGGTTTTACAAGTGTTCCTCTGACACGCGTCAAATTTTTTTTCTCTTATAACTGCGCGAAAAGCATGTATTCTTGCTTAATACAGCGAAACAAGCTGTTTTAGACCGAAACGAGCTAAATCACAACCCATCGGTTTTACAAGTGTTCCTCTGATACGCGTCAACTCTTTTTTCTCTTATAGCTGCGCGAAAAGCATGTATTCGTGCTTAGTCCAACGAAACAAGCTGTTTTAGACCGAAACGAGGTAAATCTGAACACATCGGTTTTACAAGTGTCCCTGTGACACGCCTTTAAAGCTTTTTCTCTTATCACTGCGCGAAAAGCATGTATTTCTGCTTAATACAGCGAAACAAGCTGTTTTAGACCGAAACGAGCTAAATCACAACACATCGGTTTTACAAGTGTTCCTCTGATACGCGTCAAAACTTTTTCTCTTATAACTGCGCGAAAACATGTATTCGTGCTTAATACAACGAAACAAGCTGTTTTAGACCAAAACGAGCTAAATCTGAACACATCGGTTTTCCATGTGTCCATGTGATACGCGTCAAAACTTTTTCCCTTATAACTGCGCGAAAAGCATGTATTCGTGCTTAATACAACGAAACAAGTTGTTTTAGTCCGAAAAGAGTTAAATCTGAACACATCGGTTTTACAAGTGTTCCTCTGATACGCGTCAAAACTTTTTCTCTTATAACTGCGCGAAAAGCATGTATTCTTGCTTAATACAACGAAACAAGCTGTTTTAGACCGAAACGAGCCAAATCACAACACATCGGTATTAGAAGTGTTCCACGTGATACTCGTCAAAACTTTTTCTCTTATAACTGCGCGAAAAGCATGTATTCGTGCTTAATACAACGAAACAAGCTGTTTTAGACCGAAACGAGCTAAATCTGAACACATCGGTTTTACAGGTGTCTCTGATACGCGTCAAAACTTTTTCTTCTATAACTGCGCGTAAAGCATGTATTCGTGCTTAATACAACGAAACAAGTTGTTTTAGACCGAAACGAGCTAAATCTGAACACATCGGTTTTACAAGTGTTCCTCTGATACGCGTTAAAACTTTTTCTCTTATAACTGCGCGAAAAGCATGTATTCTTGCTTAATACAGCGAAACAAGTTGTTTTAGACCGAAACGAGCTAAATCACAACACATCGGTTTTACAAGTGTTCCTCTAATAAGCGTCAAAACTTTTTCTCTTATAACTGCGCGAAAAGCATGTATTCGTGCTTAATACAACGAAAAAGGTTGTTTTTGACCGAAACGAGCTAAATCTGAACACATCGGTTTTACAAGTATCCACGTGATACTCGTCAAAACTTTTTCTCTTATAACTGCGCGAAAAGCATGTATTCTTGCTTAATACAACGAAATAAGCTGTTTTAGACCGAAACGAGCTAAATCACAACAAATCGGTTTTACAAGTGTCTCTCTAATACGCGTCAAAACTTTTTCTCTTATAACTGCGCGAAAAGCATGTATTCTTGCTTAATACAACGAAACAAGC
The DNA here is from genome assembly GCF_052857255.1 of Amblyomma americanum. Classification (NCBI taxonomy): domain Eukaryota; kingdom Metazoa; phylum Arthropoda; class Arachnida; order Ixodida; family Ixodidae; genus Amblyomma; species Amblyomma americanum. The sequence continues at coordinate 849 of NW_027526791.1, read as the reverse complement.
TGTTTTAGACCGAAACGAGCTAAATCTGAACACATCGGTATAACAAGTGTTCCACGTGATACTCGTCAAAACTTTTTCTCTTATAACTGCGCGAAAAGCGTGTATTCGTGCTTAATACAACGAAACAAGCTGTTTTAGACCGAAACGAGCTAAATCTGAACAAATCGGTTTTACAAGTATCCACGTGATACTCGTCAAAACTTTCTCTTATAACTGCGCGAAAAGCATGTATTCTTGCTTAATACAACGAAACAAGCTGTTTTAGACCGAAAAGAGCTAAATCACAACACATCGGTTTTACAAGTGTCTCTCTAATACGCGTCAAAACTTTTTTCTCTTATAACTGCGCAAAAGCATGTATTCTTGCTTAATACAGCGAAACAAGCTGTTTTAGACCAAAACGAGCTAAATCACAACACATCGGTTTTACAAGTGTTCCTCTGACACGCGTCAAATTTTTTTCTCTTATAACTGCGCGAAAAGCATGTATTCTTGCTTAATACAGCGAAACAAGCTGTTTTAGACCGAAACGAGCTAAATCACAACACATCGGTTTTACAAGTGTTCCTCTGATACGCGTCAACTCTTTTTTCTCTTATAGCTGCGCGAAAAGCATGTATTCGTACTTAGTCCAACGAAACAAGCTGTTTTAGACCGAAACGAGGTAAATCTGAACACATCGGTTTTACAAGTGTCCCTGTGACACGCCTTTAAAGCTTTTTCTCTTATCACTGCGCGAAAAGCATGTATTTCTGCTTAATACAGCGAAACAAGCTGTTTAAACCGAAACGAGCTAAATCACAACACATCGGTTTTACAATTGTTCCTCTGATACGCGTCTAAACTTTT